>NC_053025.1:249080241-249189075 GCF_003073215.2 Triticum urartu
ATGACGGGCTTGATGCACTCTTCGAGTGCCGCGAGGTCCGCATCCTCCGGCAAGCTCTCAAGTGCGTTGGCGAAGCCCACGCTGGGGTTCCAGAACACCACCTTGGTGAGCACCTTGGTCAGGGCACCCCGGCAAAGCCTCAGGGACTCATTGGCCAGATAGGCCGCTCGATTGGAGTGGAGCTGCTCCAGGGCATCGAGGACGCGCTCGAAGGACAAGATCGTCCTGGCATTGGGGCTTGTGTTCGCCTCCTAGGGGAACCTGGCATCCGGCATGCCCATGAAAGCTAGCTACATGGTCAGCTTCTCTGCAACGTCGATGAGACGGCCGATCCAGAGGTTTATACTGCCCACATAGTCCTTGTGGGCAGACGCGTCATCCTTCCGCAGCTACCTCTCGCTCTCAAGGGTTTTGGGTTTTGTTCAGGGTCTCCTCACGGGCCCTGACCTCCGAAAGCGTCCTTTCCAAGCCATCCAGTTTCAGCTTCAGATCGTTGATGGAGCCGTTGGCCTCAGAGAGCAGGTTGGTCTTGTCGGAGATGGCGACCTCCAACTCCGCCAGAGTGCAGTTCACCTTGTCCCTCTCCTCCGTCAGCCCCGAGATCTCCTTCTTCAGCCCCTCCTGCTCCAGGTCCAGCTTCTCCACCTTGCCGGCTTGGTCCAGGGCCAGAGCATCAAGTGCGTCCTTGTGCTTCTGCTCCAGCTCCTTGATCCTTTGCGCGACAATCTTCCCAATCTCCTCGTCCTTGTCACGGAGTGTGGCGTCAAGTGCCTGCTCAGGCGCAACGAGGTCTTCCTCCTGGGTGTCCAGCAGAGCTTGCTGTTGTTGCCTGTCAGCTGCTTCCTTGGCGGCCTGTTCCTTCGCCACCTCTTGGGGCTTCTCAATGTTGGCCTGCTTTAGGATGAGCTCTCGCTTGCGCTCATCCAGCTCACCCTGGGCAGTCTGCAGTTCCTCCCGGGCCTCGCCAAACCAGATTTGCATCTGAGTGATATGCTCCTAGAAATCTGCTTCCGCCTTGTCCATAGCCGCCATCCTGGAATTCACCTTATCCTGGCGGGCACGATGGAGCGCCTGGAGCATCTGAAAGTTGGCGCTCATGGCCCGGAGGAGCTACTCCTCTTGGGAACCACCACTGCTGGCGCTCGGTTCATCAATGACCTGGAGCCTAGTGGCAGCGAAGGCCTCATCGTTGAAAACCTCCCCTTCGGCTGGCGCTCTGGTTCTTGCCATCCCCGGGATGCTGACGAATAGATCATCGCCCACCTTCAAGTAATTGCCTGAGGCGGGGGCTGCAGGGAAGGAAGGTTGGTTGTCGGCCACCCCCTCCCAAGTGGGCTCCTTGTCGGCCTCCCCGGCAGCTGCCTCGCCGTCCTTGCCGGCCTCCTCAGCAGCAGACTTGGCGGCTTCATCAGCCGCATTCCTGGTGGCCTCACCTTCGACATCCCGGGCGACCTCCTCGATGACGGTGTCGACGTCCACCTGGTCCGTCGAAGGAGGGTCTAGAAACTAGAAAGGAGAATGAAGTGGGGCCAAAATCAAAGTTCAGAACAAAGAAAAGAGAGGACATTGCATGGCAGAGATAGCAAGGGACGGGAGGCAGGCCGCTTACCTGTGCCGAGCTAAGAAGAAGTGGTTCCTTCCCCACCAATGTTCGTTTCTGGGACAGAGCCACCGGTGCCCATGCTTTCCTCCTCCTCCATACGCATGGGCTCAGCGGAAGGTGCCCTACCTAGTGACGCCCCTTTCGGTGGCGTGGTTGACGGGGGGCGTGTCAGGGGTGGCCCTCGGTGGCTCCACCTGTTGCCGCTCTCCTCCTGCAAACCCGGCAAGGTCAGCACCAAGGATTCATGCCCCAACGCCTGCCGGTGGGAAGTGACTGATGAACTCGCGCCGGGGGCTGAAGCGGGGGCTGCATCGAGGGCAGTTGTCCGGGATGATCACCACCAATGCTGTCGTGCGCAGAGCACTCGCCGGGGGCTGGACACCTGTCGAAGCCTTGCCTCTCTTCGCCACCCTCTGGGCCAGCGAATCCTTGTCGCTGCAAAGATAAGATCAATTCAGGGAAAGATGGCACGGGCATATGGTCAGGAAATGATGAGGGGCAAGATGCTTACTCATCCTCCTCCATTGGCCTCCTCTTCCCCTTTGGGCTGAAGGACCCAAGGTTGAAGTCGGCCTCTGGAGTAGCATCCACAAGAGGGGGAGAAGGGGATGGGGTCCTGTGCCGCTTGGATGAGGAAGAGTCAGTGGCCGCGGCCTTCTTCGCTGCCGCAACCCTCATCTAGTGCGTGGGTTGCGCCTGGGCCTGTTGCCGCTGCATACTCTTGCCGGGGCTGACCGGCTCGCCGGAGCCAGCCCGCCGTAGGACGCATTTCCTCCCTGGGGCCGGGGTGTCATCCGCATCGGTCTCCTCTTTGGCTGACTCCTCGACCGCTTCTTCAACATGGGGGTCCCCAGCGCCGGCGCAGCTGGATTCCCCGGCAGATCCCACCCACACGGCGAACTCCCTCTATTCTGTGGTTGCGTCGGCCTCGTCCTCCACGGTGCCGAGGCTGTCGGCCTCCTCAGCGAGTGCTGCCTCCTCCTCCCTAGCCGCAATGTATGCCAGCTCCTCCTCAGTGGTGTCGCGGATGAGCTGTGGCTCGTCGTGAACGTACCTCTCCGACAAGTTGTCGAAGAATGCCTGCACCAGCTACGCCATTGGCTCAACCCAGGTGGAATTGAGGCCGTGCGCATTGAAAACCGGCATCATGGCGATGCTAGCGGTCTGGCAAGAGTTGTTGCACAACGGGACCACCCCTGCTGCCAACTAGAATAGAGACTTGCCGGCCCTGGCGGCTTTGCCGGTCCTCTCAACCCTGCCGTCTTTATCGACCTTGAGCTGAAAAAGCCTCTAGCAAAGATGAGCATGCTGCAGCACCGTGAAGTTGTGGTTCAGGCCGGGGCGGAGCCTCATGATATCGGCCGCATTCCTGAAATCCTAGGCTGGCCTCCCCTTATTGTGCAGCGGGGCAATTCGCCGGCGGATGAAGTCAGCACCGATCATATCGAGAGTGAGCCCAGCGAAGGTGAGGCGATGGATCCTGGTGATGGCAACCGTGAGCTTCTCGTCGTCGCCGTCGAGATTGCCCCAGTCCTTGCTGAGGAACGGCGGCCTCCGACGGACCCGGTAGAACTCCAGCGGATCTGCCTCCTCGATCCAGCACCACCGGCCCCACCACTCGTCCCACCTCTCCTTTTGGGAACCCTCCGGGTACGTGCCCTTGTTCTGGGTCCTTAGTATCCAGGTGATGCAGCTAGAGATGGCACCCCCTGGCTAGATGTGAGGGGTGAAGTACTGGCGAAAGAGCATCGTGCTGGGATGCACTCCGGCAAAGCGCTCACAAAGGTGGGAAAGAAGGCCCTGCACGCCACGACGTTCAGCGTGAATTCCAGAAGGTGGAAGGCATAGGTGTGCATGATGTTGTTGAAGAAATCTGAGAAAGGGGTGCAGAGGCCGCAGGAGAAATAGTCGACAAACAAAGTATACCGGCTTGGACTGGCCTTGGTGAAGGAGGCCGGGATGATGCGTGTGGAGGGATTCCCCGACATCTCCCTCCCCCACAAGGGTCGGAACTTCTCCTTGAGAATGAGCGCGTGACCGTCGAGGTGAAGAGGGTGCACTGCGTCCGCATCTCCACCAACTCGCTCTCCGGCGCCTCCTTCCCCCCGGCGTCCTTGGCTGCTCCCTTGCCCTAGCCTGTCTTGGGCGCCATGGCAGTTGAGAGGGGTGAGGGATCAAGAGCAACAGCAGTGCCGCGGCGGCGGGCAGAGGCGAAAGCTTCGGTTCACGCTTGGAGAAGAAGAGGGGACTGGCGGTTCCAAGATTCGAAAGGGCGCAGAGGGTAAATGAACAGCGCCCCTGCAGTTTCCTCTTTTTTTATGGGGAAGGCGCGGGCTGCCTCTTTACTCTTCACCACGAGGTGACGCAAGCGTGCTGCGACCGTTCCACAAACGACCCCCACGTCATGCACTCAATGCGGGTCCTGGGGAAGCACAACTGGCGAAGGAGTTACTGCAGTTAAAACTCTGCCAAGCGTGCCCACGCACTGTTCTTGGCCTGGCCCAACAACACTTCGTGCTTATGTGTGGCCCACACTCAGGGGCTCGGGTCGGTGTACAAAAGTAGGGGCCTTTCTGTACCCCTTTACTTGTGCACGGGCTGTCATAGCCACACCTGCGGCCATGCATGGCGGGGTAGAGGAAGGAAAGATACGAGACTGCCAAGGCAGTACTCAAGCGAGAGGTGCAAGGAGCAAAAGGACAAGGAAGACATCCCCCGACAAGGCCCTTGCCGGGGGGGCCTACATAGCCCTGACAAGCGCCTTGCTAGGGCGAATTTCCCGATAAACAGAAAGGCCACCGCCCTTGTGCCTGAGAGTTTTGACACCATCGACAACATCAAGACCAAGGCTCGGGGGCGCCTGCATGGTGGCATGGATTCTTTGTGAAGCACCAAAGGCCTGCAAGCCTAGATGCAAACCAGAAGACGAAGACCCCCGACAAGATCCTTGCCGCGGACAAATGAAGGCCCCCGACAAGATCATTGCCGGGGACGGCCACGAGGCCCCGGCAAGACCCTTGTTGGGGGCATCTGCGGGGCCACATCTGGGCCCGCACCCACCAACATTTCGCTTCCCCACGGCCATGTCGACGCGGCAACCAGCCCACCAACTAGGCAAGCGCGTGCGTGGCAGCATGCAGCTTCTAGGCCAACTAGTCAAGCACCTACGTGCTGGCAAGAAGATCATCGTGAAGACCTTGTCACCGCACCAGCACAGCAGCCAGCTGGCCAGCATGGCGCTGTTAGCTTGGATGTGCGTCGAAGCAAGGCGAGGCAGGGACGTACGGGATGAGCTTCGTTGCTGTCCTCGATAAAGCAAGAAGGCACGTTGGCAGCGCATTAAATGCATTTGTCCTACGGTGCCAGGAGATTAACTTGTACATTATAGATAATTTCCACCTCCTGTGTGCCATTCTGGCGACCCCTCTGACATATAAAAGGAGGCCTCAGGCGTACTGTGGAAGGATTCAGACTTTTTTGGACTCGGCATGCGCCGCAGCTAGTTGAAGAACTCAAGAACACCAAATATACACAATCAAGCAGGACTAGGGTTTTACGCATCGTTTGTGGCCCAAACCTGGGTAAAACCCCCCCCCCCCCCCCCCCCCCCGCGCTGATCATTTAGACCTGCTCTTTGGGCATCTCCGCGCCCCGCCAACCGTAGAAAGGGGTTCCCCAGGATCCCATAGGTGTCATTTCTCCTGAAAATAGGATGGCATCCTCCTTTAAATGATTCGAGTGGCTTGACTTGTCACATGTTCACGCATGTAGTTGAAACATAATCAACATAGCCTCCACGATTTTTATGTTCATGGTGATTTATATCCTACTCATGCTTGCATTCAATGTTGGTTAATCTTAATGTATGTTTATGACTGTTATTGCACTCTAGTTGGTTGCTTCCCAGTCTCTTTCTAGCCTTCACTTGTACTAAGCGGGAATACTACTTGTGCATCCACTTCCATAAACCCAAAGGTGTTCCATATGAGTCCACCATACCTTCCTATATGCGGTATTTACCTGCCGTCCAAGTAAATTTGCACACGCCAAACTCTAGACCTTCAAATGATAATCTGTTTTTGTATGCTCAAATCGCTCGTGTAGTAACTAGGGCTGTCAATATCTTGCATGGTAGGTGGGTTATTCTCACGATGAGTGGACTCTGCTCATCATTCACGAGAAAATGGTTGGTAGCCGGGATGCCTAGTCATATGCTCAAATAAAATAAAAATAATTGCAATAAAAACTCCCCCAGGATTGTTGTTAGTTGGACGGTACCCATCGTTTTGTTGCAGTCATGGAGTGTGCTTGTTGGTGGCGGGGGAGTATACACTTTACCATTCTATTTGGGAACCGCCTATAATGTATGTAGCATGGAAGATACCGAGATCTCTTGGTTGTTATGTTAACAATGAAAGCATGCCACTCGAAATATTATTCCTCTCTATTTCAAAAACTCGAGATCTAGCACCTCTGCAAATCCCTACTTCCCTCTGCGAAGGGCCTATCTATTTACTTTTATTGCTAAGTCATCATCATCTTATAAAAAGCACTAGTTAGAGAGCACCATTGTCATTTGTATGCATTGTTATTAATTGATATTGAGTATGACTGGATCTCTTTTACCATGAATTATAATGTCAAGTCAGTCCTTGATCTTCATGGGTGCTCTGCATTTATGTTTTGCGGTCTCAGAAATGGCTAGCAAGATTCTTGTTATATCATATCATGATTGTTTTGAGAAAGTGTTGTCATCTGAGATTTATTATTATTGCTCGCTAGTTGATTATGCCATTAATAGGAGTGAATGTGAGACCTAATTTTTCTTGTGAATATGGTTAGTTCAAAATCTTTGCTGAAAACTTGACTGCTGGCTTTACATATTTGCAACAACAAGATCAAACAGAGTTTGTAAAAGTTTTTCTTTATCACATTCAGTTTGTCAACTGAATTGCTTAAGGACAAGCAATGGGTTAAGCTTGGGGGAGTTGATACGTCTCCATCATATCTACTTTTCCAAACTCTTTTGCCCTTGTTTTGGACTTTATTTGCATGATTTGAGTGGAATTAACCCAGACAAACGTTGTTTTCAGCAGAATTATCATGGTGTTATTTTTGTGCAGAAATAAAAGTTCTCGGAATGACATGGAACTTCACCAAGATCATTTTTGGAGTAGATTAAAAAATATTGGCGAAACAATCAACCGAAGGGGGCCCACACCCTATCCACAAGGGTGGAGGGCGCGCCAACCACCCTAGGGTGTGCCCTGTGTCCTTGTGGGCCCAACAGACGTCCACCGACTTCAACTCCAACTCCATACATTAGCGTTCGGGGAGAAAAAATTAGAGAGAAGGATAGACCGTGTTTTACGATACGGAGCCGCCGCTAATCCCTGTTCTTCCTCCAGAGGACAGTTCTAGAGTCCATTTTGGGCTCCGGAGAGGGGCAATCGTCGCCATCGTCATCATCAACCATCCTCCATCGCCAATTTCATGATGCTCACCGCTGTGCGTGAGTAATTCCATCATAGGCTTGCTGGACCGTGATGGGTTGGTTGAGATTTACCATGTAATCGAGTTAGTTTTGTTAGGGTTTGATCCCTATTACACACTATGTTCTAAGATTGATGTTGCTATGAGTTTGCTATGCCTAATGCTTGTAACTAGGGCCCGAGTGCCATGTTTTAAGATCTGAACCTATTATGTTTTCATGAATATATTTGTGTTCTTGATCCGATCTTGGAAGTTATAGTCACCTACTATGTGTTATGATCCGGCTACCCCGGAGTGAGAATAGTCGGGACACTTCTCGGTGATGACCGTAGTTTGAGGAGTTCATGTATTCAGTAAGTGCTAATACTTTGGTCCGGTTCTCTATTAAAAGGAGTCCTTAATATCCCTTAGTTTCCATTAGGACCTCACTGCCATGGGAGGGTAGGACAAAATATGTCATGCAAGTTCTTTTCCATAAGCACGTATGACTATATACGGAATACATCCGTACATTATGTTGATGAATTGGAGCTAGTTCTGTGTCACCCTATGTTATAACTGTTGCATGATCAATTCCATCTGACATAATTATCCATCGTTGATCCATTTCCTACGATCTCATTTCATATTGATCTTTGTTCCGTTACTTTTCCGCGGCCACTGTTACGATTGCTACAAAACTGCTACTATTAATTTTGCTACTGTTACCGTTACTTCCATATTACTTTGCTACTAAATACTTTGTTGTAGATATTAAGTCTTTCACGTGTGGATGAATTGACAACTCAGCTGCTAATACTTGAGAATATTCTTTGTCTTCCCTTGTGTCGAATCAATTAATTTGGGTTGAGTACTCTACCCTCGAAAACTGTTGCAGTCCCCTATACTTGTGGGTTATCACTACGCCGGTGGCCGCACCTCGCGGCCGAAATGTTTGAAAGTTCTCTCCGTTTCTCGAACAATAGATGAAAAATCACAAAATGAAGTGTTGCATGTGGTAATATAGCTAGTTACTATAACATCACACATACCAAGACAAGAGGAGTCTACAACCTAATAAATGAAGTGTTGCATGGCACCACACATATGTTACTCTCCACTACAGAGGTAGTAACATTGACTAGTAACATATGCATGTTACTAGTCTAAGTAACTACCCAGTGTGACTAGTCTAACTAACACCCACATGCAGTTCTAGTCGGTTTTGACTTTATATGCACAAAATGCAAGGTACGTGCAAAAAATGACTTAAATATAGTAGACGAGACCTGAAATGGGCAATAAAATCAAACCAAGGGTATACCTATGATTGTTTACCATTATTTTTTTAGGCAGAAAGATGTAGTCACTGATGATTTGGAGTCCAAATGCCACGTCTCCTTTTGGAAACCATGATCCTTCTTGTGCGATGCTCCTGTTTGGAAGGAGCGATCATCAAAACTTGTGCCAAACTTTACCATTTTTTTCCACGGGGGCATGAGAGAGAATGCCACGGGCACACAATAATTTTGATGATGTCCGGACTGCATCTAAATTTCTTATAATTAAAATACCAACTAGGCCTATGCCGGTGGCCGCACCTCGCGGCTGAAATGTTTGAAACTTCTCCCCGCTTCTCAAACAAACAGATGAGTACTTGCAAAGCGACGCACAAATGATTTGTACACATTCTTTGCTAACTAGCACCCAAATTTAGTTGTAGTAGGGTTTTGACTTTATGTGCAATAAATGCAAGGTAAGTGTAAAAAATGACTTAATTATAGCAGACGAGACCTGAAGAATGGGCCAAAAAAATCAAACCAAGGGTATATCCGTGATTGTTTACCATGATATTTTTCAAGGCAGAACGATGTAGTCAATGACGATTTGGAGTTCTAAGTGTCGCGTCTCCTTTTGGAAACTATGATCCTTCTTGTGAGATGCTCCGGTATGGAAGGTCCGAGCACCAAAACTTGTGCCAAACTTTACCAAATTTTTTCCATGCGATCATGAGATCATGCCATGGTGACACAATGATTTTTGTTACTTCCGGACTCTATATACATTCCTGTAATTAAAATACCAACAAGGCCTACGCCCCTAGCCGCACCCTACAGCCGAACTATTTGAAGTTTTTTTTTCCTGTTTCTCGGACAATGAATGAAAACTCGCAAAGCGGCACACAAATGATCTTGCTAACACCCACGTGTAGTTTCGACTATATATATATATGCAAAAAATGACTCAAATGTAGAAAACTTGATCTAAAATGCACCAGAAATTTGAACTATAGGGTACAATAGTGATTTCTTACATTGGAATAAAATTCAAGGCATAACGATGAACTCATGTTTTCATTCAAACGAAAATATGTGGTTAGTTCATGTAAATGTTTTCAAATAGTACAGGGTTCACTCACGAAAGCCGTGTGCCTACTAACCCATGGCCGATGCCCCCCTGCCGTGCACGCAATCTTAGTAACACGTTTTGATTGGCCATACCCCAAACCCCACAGATCGTAGGTCTACACCGTTGGATTCTCCTTGATCAAACGACAGTCCTCATCCCTTTCAGCAGAACATGGAGTTCCGGTTGTGATTTTATTTATATCCACAAATTGCACGTTAAATTGAAATAATGTCTTAAATATAGCAAACGATACCTGAAATACATTAGAAAATCAAACCTGTGGTATAATAGTGATTGCGTATCGTGAATTTTTATGAGGCCAAATGATGAAGTCACCAGCCATTGGAGTTTCAATTGACACGTCTCCTTTTGGAAACCATGATCCTTCTGGTGAGATGCTCCGATTTGCAGGGAGCAATCATCAAAAATTGTGCCAAACTTCACCAAATTTTTTCCATGGGGTAGTGAGAGCACGCCATGGGCACACGCCGATTTTGATGATGTCTGGACTCCATCTGAATTTTCTATAGTTAAAATACTAACTAGGCTTATTTCTTAACTAACACTGAGATGTACTTGTAATACAGTTTTGATATTATATCCACAAAATACAAGGTAAATGCAAAAAATGGCTTAAATATAGCAGGAGAGACCTAAAATGGGCCAGAAAATAAAACCTATTATGTATGTGTGATTGTTTACCATGAATTTTCTTTCGAGGCGGAACGATGTAGTCGCCAACAATTGGAGTCCGAAGTGCCGCATCTCCTTTTGGAAACTATGATCCTTCTTGTGAGATGTGCCAAACTTGTGCAATGCCAAACTTTACTAAAAAAATTTCCATGGGATCTTGAGAGCACACCATAGTGAGACACCGATTTTCGTTATTTCCGGACTCTAGATGCATTTCCTGTAATTAAAATACCAACAAGGCCTACGCCTTTGGCTGCACCCTATGGCCAAACTATTTGAATATTTTCCATCTCTCGAACAATGAATGAAAACTCCCAAAGTGACACACAAATGATATTGCTAACACCCACGTGTAGTTGCGACTATAGCAAACTACTCAAATATAGCAAATGATACCTCAAATGCACCAGAAAAATGAACCATAGGGTACAATGGTGATTTATTACCGTGGAAATTTTTTGGAGGCGAAACGATGAACTCATGTTTTCATTCAAATAAAGATATGATGTTAGTTAGTGTAAATGTTTTCAAATAGCACACGGTTCACTCACGAAAGTCGTGTGCCTACCAAACAGTGGTCGATGCCCCCCTGCCGCGCGTGCGATCGAGTTGTGCATTTTGATTGGCGAGTACCCAAACCCCACAGATCGTACGTCTGCACCGTTGGATGCTCCCAGATCGAATGACAATCCTCATCCCTTTAATCAGCACATACAGTTCCGGCTAGTATTTGATTTATATGCCAAAATGCACGATAAGTGCCAAAATATGTCTTAAATATAGCACACGAGACATGAAATGTGCCAGCAAATCAAACCTGTGGTATAATGGTGATTTCTTACCGTGGGAAAAATTAGAGGTGAAATGATGAACTGGCGTCTTCATTTCAGAATTAGCACATCTTCATTTGAAATGAAATATGATGTTTGTGCACACGAGCGCTTAGAGGCACTAGTTTGCATAGGCCTTTCCGCGCGGCGGCAGGGGATATTTTTTCACGCTTTTCACCTAGGCCGCCACACCCCCACCGCCCGCCCTCGTTTCACTCAATTATTCCACCCAATCTCCATCGCCAACTACCCCTCCCCCAGATCCACAGCATAACCCTCTCTGGCGCCGGCGTGCTCACCCCGGCCGTGTGCTTGCTCCTTGGCGTCAAGCCTACCTCCGCTATCGTTCCCAACAAGCGGCTGCCTGTGCCTCGCCGTCGTCATTTGGTCACCAACCACCCTCAAGCATATCGATCCTGTAACCCTCGCATGTCATGTGGTCCTGCCGGGTTTGCATTAAGAAACCTGTTAGATATTGCTCTCCATCAGAGTGAGGCATATTTCCTCGCAATCCATCTTCCTATTTCATTCCTTATGTTCCCAAATTGGCTATAAAATAATGTAGAGCATATATATGTTCATTTTCTACCTTCCAAACTAGTACATATAAGTTGTATTTGTTCCAACAAGTTACTGCCGATTTATAGATAGTGGGCGCCCGAGTCACACAAACTTAACGAATAAGCCGTACATTTTCTAAATTATTGCATGGCCTGTTTACATAGCTTGATACCAAGTTGTTAGCTTTATGCTTACCCTCCTTTCCCGAGTTTTGCATGTGTTATCTGTAGATGCCGAGTAGCACTAACAACACTTATGCTACAGGTGATGAAACTTCATCTGATTCCGACAACCCTAGGTCTTCAGTAGATGGTGAGGGATCAAGAAATCTGCAACGGGATAGAGCTGCACCAATTGCCCTTCTAGATAGGACATGGAGGAACGCTCCAAGGAAGCCCACACACCAGCATAAAGCTGTATATGATGTAACCAATATCGGTTTGAAGTGCTCCAACTAAACTATATAAAGCACGCACGCGTGTGTGTGTGGATATTTTTGCAGGGCAACACTCAATCTGCCGGGGTTTCGGAAGGCTGACACAGAATCATGGGAAAGGATAGTCCGGGAGATCTTGGATCACTTCAACGTTCCAGAGCAGTGGATAATGCAGGTGGAACACGCTGCACTAAAGAAGGCTAGGGATGCTTGGAGAAACTAGAAGCACGTGCTGTATAAGAAGTATTTGAGTGAAGGCAAGGAACCAATCCCCGCATACCCCCAAATTATAAAGGCAGACTGGGCAAAATTCAAAAGGGCCAGGGCAACTCTAGAGTTTGCTATGAAGAGTGCCAAGCAATCGAAACTTCATAATAGGAACACACAGCCCCACCATATGGGTGTGGCAGGATACTACGACACGAAACCGATATGGAACCAGGAGGAGAAAGAAGCAGTAGCTGCGGGTGGGAAACTGGCCTTTAGTGAAATCAGGGGCGAACACGCTAGAGAATACTTGCGGGCATGTGCAAGGAGGCGTGATGACGAAACTTATTACTTTGAAAACTCACATGATGAAAAATGGTATCGCGTGATGTTAAAGGCTTCCGAGATCCCTAGAAGGTTCTACTGGAACTCAGTGCCATGTGATATTTTGTACGATGCTCTGGAAACAAGAGATCCCCATGGCCATGCAAGGGGTATAGGTGTTAATGTCCCGCACAAGAGGGCTATCACACTCGGCAAAGAAGAGAGGCTCAGCATGAAAAAAGCGAGGAGTGAAATAAAGTAGAATGAATTGTTTGAAAGTTTGACGAAATACATGTATCTGACTGTTCGAAAGGAAATTGAGGAGTCAATGATGATGTGGAAGACTCTAAGACTGACAGATGGCCAGTAGATGGGAGGGAATGCTGGCATGGAGGATGATGATTATTGCATGGCAACACCGCATAGGAGTAGTTGTGAATCAGCTGACCCCAGCAACACTGAGACTACAACTGCTCATGATCTGATCTATTTGGAATGAAAGACAGACTAAAGGGCGTGCTTACACATTATGAAGGTACATTAAAATGTGCAACAGCCTAGGTTTTCCCACCCTTCTTGGAAGAGGGCCTCTTGTTGGATAATGTGCCATTGAAGCCAAGCTGTGTGAAGTGCTACATGACTAAAGTAAAGCCTGGATTCAATGAATTTGCCCTAAAGAATCTCCTAGTAGACTTTGATGAGCAGATGACCTTGGGAGGAACACATTACATCACATCCACTGGCCACGAAGGGAAATAGAGTTCATGGATGAGATCCCTAATACCCCCCCCAAGAGCAACCAATGTCGTCCTCAATCGGTGATGCTCTCCTTTCCACAGCAGCTCCACGTGCTTCCCCCATAGACCCTCATACTCGTAATCTGATGGTTGATGTATCAAACTATGATCAGCCGGCCCGACTTTGTGTCGTACAGGCCATGTCATCGTCCGCCCTAGAGTAGCCAGTGCCAAGGTCTACAACTGCTGAAGACGCACCACTGGTTTAAATGTCGGCCGCTGAAGCAGCGGGGGGAGACCCAGCTGCAGCACATGCTCAACAGACTAACCTGGTGGAACATACTGCTAAGCAGTCTATAGGTCCAGAACCAACTGCTCATCAGTCTGTCGGTCCGCAGCTGCGTGATCAGCATACCAATGCGTCATCACTTCCTGCTCAGCAAACCAACACGTTGGCATGGCCTCCTTAGCACACTGACAAGTTGGCACCACCAGCGCAGAAACCCGACATAGCTTCAACGCATGGTCAGTAGTCTGATACCTGTGCTCCTACAGCCCAGCAGTCCATCACAGTAGCACCGCTAGCTCAGTGGTCTGGCATAGCTAAACTGTCTGCTAAGCAGTCCGTCGAAGCTTCACCATCTGCTCGGCAGTCTTCCTTTCAGCCAACCAGATCTTGGACTAGAAGTGCTTTAAGTACCAAGAAGGAAGCGGGCAAATAGGCTGTATCCGGGAGGAAGTGTGCCTCGAGAGCGAAGAGAAAAGAGAACGATTGCCTCTTACTTAAAGCACTCATCTCCCTGAACCAAGTTAACAACAAGTTGTTTGAATCGGGGAGTAATATTATTTTTAACGGCATGGATGATGAAGAAATAGCTTTGCTGCTTGCTAAAAATAAAGCAGACGTACTTGAAGAACGCAATTACGTCCATGGCCAGCCATTTCTTGTTGGTGAATACTTTGACGTGTGCTGCTCCAGTTGCCGCGCAGTACATAACTATTGTATGGATCAAATGTTAGCAGGTCATCATGTTTTCTAGTCCACTACAACAGAGACCATTTCCGACACGATGCTAGTCCCATTAGTGTGAGTTTCAAGGACTTACATATCTTCTTCAACTTCAACGAGCTCGATGCCACTCTTGATAGATGCCTGATGTCGGTGTCAAAACCGGCGGATCTCGGGTAGGGTGTCCCGAACTGTGCGTCTAGGCGGATGGTAATAGGAGGTGGGGGACAAGATGTTTTACCCAGGTTCGGGCCCTCTTGATGGAGGTAAAACCCTATGTCCTGCTTGATTTATTTTCGATGATATGGGTATTACAAGAGTTGATCTACCACAAGATCGGAGAGGCTAAACCCTAGAAGCTAGCCTATGGTATGATTGTTGTTGTCCTATGGACTAAAACCCTCCGGTTTATATAGACATCGGAGGGGGCTAGGGTTACACAAGGTCGGTTACAAAGGAGGAGATATCCATATCCATACTGCCTAGTTTGCCTTCCACGCCAAGTAGAGTCCCATCCGAACACGAGACGAAGTCTTCAATCTTGTATCTTCATAGTCCAACAGTCCGGCCAAAGGATATAGTCCGGCTGTCAGGAGACCCCTAATCCAGGACTCCCTCAGTAGCCCCTGAACCAGGCTTCAATGACGTCGAGTCCGGCGCGCTGTATTGTCTTCGGCATTGCAAGGCGGGTTCTTCCTCCGAATACACCACAGAAGAATTTGAAAACAAGGATAGTGTCCGACCCTGCAAAATAAGTTCCATACCACCGTAGAGAGAATAATATTTCCACAAATCTAATCTGCTGACACGTTTCGGCAATATGATGTTATGTCATGGCCCGGTGATTATTTGAACCGTTTCCTTTAACTAACTCCGCACATAACGCGAAGCCGTTTCCTGACACGTCTTGTGAAAGCAGGGATCGTGTCCCCATTATTACGGGATTCTCATCAATACAGGCATGGGTAACCCAACTGCGCCATCGATTACGGCGCTTGGGGAATAAGCGAGTTTTACCAGGTCATGCTCATCCGCCGGATCCTCCCGTGTCAACAACGGGATTTTAACTTGTGGGAGTTTGACCCGGCCCAGCACCAGACTCTGAGCGAGCTCTTCGATACGACGCACAAGGACGTCTGGAGGGTGCTGTTCAAGGGCGCCGAGGTCCCTCCCTCTCTCGCCGAGGACCGCGGCCTAAGCGCAAAGCGCCTAGCGTGTTCGGTGAGTTCTATACATCTAGTAGGATATTTATTTCCCCTAGCTTAATTATGTGCAGGGTCTAAGCTCCATACCTTTGATAGGACTGGGTGGAGACGTCGGGGCAGATTAACTGTCTGGCCCATCTTCCTGAAGACACTGCGGACGCTCTCCTGACGGAGATGCTGACTTCGTCTCCTTACAAGGCGCCGGAGAAGACCAAGAAGGCCAAGGGAACCCGAAAGAGTTCCTGGCGCTAGGTGATATCAGACTCATCGTCCGAGGACTCCTCGGCGCACTCCTCCCACGAAGACGAGGAGGACAATGAAGATGCTCCCCCTCCAGTCGGGGGAGACAAGAAAAGGAAGGCCGACCCAACTGGGGGCCGAAGGGTCCAAGAAGGGAAGGACTCTCCTTCCGGACAGTTCCACCACCGCCGCCGAAGGCGAAGAAGAGTGGCTGCCCAGGGCCAAGCCCCTGGCGAAGTCGTAAGTATTCGGATACCAGAGTAACTCATAGCATTCCTTTGTCGCACTTCTTCTCCTAACGTCAAATCGTGATTATGCAGACCGCCCCGAGCCCGTATTGACGTATCCTCGTCGGACGGCTCCCTGGACTCGTCGGATATGGATAGCGATCCACTTTCGACCGCCACCTCCCCTTGCCCTACGGATAACGCCGAGGTGTTGTCTCAAGAGGCACCGGGTCAAGGGGAGACAGTCCCGGAGGCGCCTCAAGGCGACCTTCCGGACTCTAGGAGCAGAGGGAACAAGGCCTCTGAGGGCTCCAAGTTCGGCCCTCAGCCGAACACCGCGTCGGAACCTCCAGTGGTTCCGGACTCGGCCAGGCGGCCTCCTTCCCAGAGGGGAAAGTCGCCTGTGCCAGTGACCTCTGTCCATCCAGAGGCACCGGACAATCTGCTGGGAGCGCTTCGCAGCGCTTCCATCGACGAGGAGCACCGCACTATTATAAGTGTGGTGGTCCAGAAGGTTCGGACCGCCAAGAGCGGACTGACTGAAGCCTGTGCCAGCCTTCTAACAGGCTTTGAGGTAAGTTTTTGAAATATGGGAAAAATATTACCGCATAGACAGTATCCCCTGATGCTCTGTTCAGTGTTCGCAAAGAAAAGCCGAACAAAGGATCAAACAATATCGCAGGAGTCTAATATAAGTATGTCTATATGCGTATGCAGGCTTCGCTGCTGGCCTCTGCCGCACTGACTGCGGAGGTCGCCGCACTGAAGCAGGACCTCAAAGGGACCAAGGAAGAGCTCGGCCTTGCCAAGAGGCAGCTCGAGGAGAACAAAGGTAAGTAGTACCTAGTCTATGGACATATGTGAAAGGAATGCGATTGCAAAGTGACAGGATCATCATGAATTTAACAGGGCCACAGCCGAGTTGGCGACCCTGAAGCAAGCGCTATCTGAGGCCGAAAACAAAGCGGCCTAGGAGCTCACCAAGAGGGAAAGGCAGGAGGCTCGGGTGGGCGAGGTGCAGCAAGAGCTCCACGCTCTCGTGACAAAGCACGAGGCGTTGGAGCTTGACTTGAAGACGCGAGAGTCCGAGCTTGCCGCGGCCCTCTAGAGCGCAAAGAATGCCAAGGCCGAAGCCCAAAAGGCCCTCCAGGAGATTGATGCGATGAAGAAGATAGCGGCGGGTAAGGCATTCTATATGCAAAGCAAGCATGTGAAAGTAAATTACTTGTTACTTACCCGAATTCGGAGCTCTCCAGGAGCATTTGCGGATTTGCCCCGCAGCGTGTCGGATGCCGCAACGTTTTACCAGGCCGAGGAGGGAAGCTCAATGGAGAAGTTGTTCTGGGCCCAATATACTGGGACCGAACACCCGGTGCCTATGAGCGACCAGCTAAAGCGGCTGGTCGAGCTACACAAGGCAGCCGAACAGGCCATGAAGGGCTTTATAGTCCGGCTATGGCCTGGCGACGCCCTTCCGAACAGCTACTTCAGCCTGGTGAGGCGGCTTGTGGATGCCTGCCCACGGCTGGAAGTTGTCAAGCGGTCCGTCTGTATCGAAGGTGCACGCCGGGCTTTCACCCGTGTGAAGGTGCAATGGGCCAAGCTAGACGCCGTGAAGCTGATCAAGGAAGGGCCGCCGGAGGGCAAGGAGCATCGCCACCCTGAGATGTACTATGAGGGTGTCCTGAAGGGTGCCCGTCTCATAGCGGACGAGTGTACCAAAGATACAATATATGAGTAAAGCCGCTCATGTAATCCTGTATTCATGAAAACTTATTCATATGCACTATGCAACACTTGTTTGAATTTAAAATATTACCTTCTGTTCGGCTATTTATCAAATCTGAGAGATGGCTAGTCGTCGGCTTCTGCCCCCATGCCACGAATGTTGGGGTTTTCGGGATAAACCTGAGCACTCTTCTTCCCATTTTTGGGTCCTTCGAGGGAGGTGCTCAGCACAACGAACAAGGCAATCGGACTATAATGCGTTATCACTCTCACTTAGCCATAGAATTCTATAATTTTAAATTTCGGCGAAGCCCATAGTGTTCGGAAGGCCGAACTCGGGGCGCGATACACCCCTTAAGCCGGACATGGCCGACTCCTCGCTCTAAGCGACGTAAGTCTTTAAGGACTCGAAAACCTCTCGAACAACGACCAGTCTCTCGCCTTATGATGACAGTCAGTTTTAGCTTTCTCTACTAAGGTGCTTAGCCCAGCAGAACCGGGGCACAATCGCAGTAGTTCTCCCAGTGCTACCTTAGCCGATATAGCAGAACGTAAGGTACCAAAACATGGGAGCCGGGAAAACCCAACTATTGATCCAAGAGATGATTCGGAGCTGATGCATATAATGCTATAAGTTCGGGGTGTCGCACTGTTGAAAGTGTGCAGACTTCTCACGCCATATTGTGGGGTATGCTTAAGCCCCTAGCGTATTGGCCGTACCAGAGTGTACGGGTGCTAGATGTCATGAATGAACATATATGTATAAAAAAAGAAGAATGCAATAATAGTCTTAATGCTATGCATTGTTTATTCAAAAAGGTGCGTTAAAGCAGAATGATACATGCGGTCCAATAAGCAAAAAGTAGGACTATGTCCCCTCCAAGGGTGAGCTGAAGAATAGTATTAAGGCAAGTATTACACTCGTTATCGTAATCCACCTGGGAGTTCCGTGGTGTGACGTAGCTTTCTGCCTTCTTGGTTGCTGCATCATATGTTCGGCAATCATGCTGCCGGACCGGGTTTCCAGAGGTTAAAGTCCTGAAAAGAAAAAAAATAACAAAACAGGAAGCCCCTAGTGCCGCTTCTTGGGGCGTGCCGTAGTCATGCCCCCTTCCCCGCCTGTGCCCATGGTATTTTTAATGCGTAATTATGTATGCGTGGCACAAATTTCGTCGTTTATCTTGGGCCGGGGTGGGGGCCGCATTGCTATGCGAGCTTGGAACATGCCCGACGGTCCTGTTGCTGATTACTCCGGGCGCGCTTGAAGGTGTTTGGGTTCTTAAACGCCGAACTAGTGGATTGCCATAAGAGGCTGCTTTGTGCTTCCGCTGCGAGGGCCGCAGTGTGCTCCTCCGTTCGGAGAGAGCGCTCTGTGTTTCCGTTAACTGTAATGACCCCCTGAGGTCCTGGCATCTTGAGCTTGAGGTATGCATAATGCGGTACCGCATTGAATCTCGCAAATGCGGTTCGCCTGAGCAGTGCATGATAACCACTGCGGAACGGGACTATATCGAAGATTAACTCTTCGCTTCGGAAGTTATCCGGGGATCCGAAGACCACTTCCAGTGTGACTGAGCCTGTGCAATGGGCCTCTACACCTGGTATGACACCTTTAAAGGTTGTTTTTGTGGGTTTGATCCTTGAGGGGTCTATATCCATTTTGCGCACTGTGTCCTGGTAAAGCAGGTTTAGGCTGCTGCCGCCATCCATAAGAACTCGAGTGAGGTGAAATCTGTCAATGATTGGGTCTAGGACCAGTGCGGCGAATCCACCATGACGGATACTAGTGGGTGGTCCCTGCGATCGAAGGTGATCGGACAGGAGGAGCATGGATTGAACTTTGGGGCGACTAGCTCCAAGGCATATGTCCCTGAGCGCACGCTTCCGCTCCCTCTTGGGGATGTGGGTTGCGTATATCATGTTCACCGTCCGCACTTGTGGGGGGAACCTCTTCTGTCCTCCGGTGTTCGGCTGCCGGGGCTCTTCCTCGTCATCGCTATGTGGCCCCTTATCTTTGTTTTCGGCATTTAACTTGCCGGCCTGCTTGAATATCCAACAATCCCTATTGGTGTGGTTGGCTGGCTTGTCGGGTGTACCGTGTATTTGACACAAGCGATCGAGTATGCGGTCCAAACTGGACGGGCCCGGATTTCTTCTTTTAAATGGCTTTTTCCGCTAACCGGGTTTAGAGCCTTTGAATCCGGCATTGACTATTGTATCCTCGCTATTATCGCTGTTAATGCGGCGCTTATGTTTGTTGCGACATGACCTGCCATTGCCGTCCTTGGTATCCGAAGTACCACGGTTCTTTGATATGTTATTACTGCGAGCCAGCCAACTGTCTTCTCCCGCACAAAAGCGGGTCATGAGTGCCGTGAGGGCTGCCATAGATTTCGGCTTTTCCTGACCAAGGTGTCGTGCTAGCCACTCATCGCGGATGTTGTGTTTAAAAGCTGCTAGGGCCTCTGCATCCGGACAGTCGATGATTATATTTTTCTTTGTTAGGAACCGTGTCCAGAATTGCCTAGCCGATTCCTCTGGCTGCTGAATTATATGGCTCAGGTCATCGGCGTCTGGTGGTCGCACATTAGTGCCCTAAAAGTTGTCGAGGAATGCGGCTTCCAGATCTCCCCAACAGCCAATGGAATCTGCTGGCAAGCTGTTGAGCCAATGCCGACCTGGTCCTTTAAGTTTGAGTGGGAGGTATTTGATTGCGTGTAGGTCATCACCGTGGGCCATGTGGATGTGCAGGAGGAAATCCTCGATCCATACCGCAGGATCTATCATGCCGTCGTATGATTCTATGTTTACGGGTTTGAAATCCTCTGGGATTTGATGATCCATTACTTCATCTGTGAAGCATAAGGGGTGTGCGGCACCTCTGTACTGGGCTATATCGCGACGCAGCTCCAATGAGTCTTGCCCGCTGTGTTCGGCCGGACCGGATTTACTTTTACTGTATCCGGCGTGACGATTATCATCTCCCGTAGCGGCGTGCCCTCGTGATCCATAGATCGATATTGCATGTTTTGCTTTGTCCTCCAATACGTATCGCAGGTCTGGCGTATTTCCCCATGCCTTTTTATTTGAATGGCATCGGGGTGTAGGCTGAGATTTTAGCTGGAATGCCTCTCTGTCGCGACCACGAGGTGGCCGGTCAGCCGCGTCATACGCTTCTTCCTCCAGTCGGGGTAGCAACCTGCATTTTGGGTAACTCTTGGAGGGGCGTTCGAGTTTATATTCCTCGGCCGCCAGGACTTCAGTCCATCTGTCAGCTAGCAGATCTTGATCAGCTTGAAGCTGCTGCTGCTTCTTCTTAAGGCTATTTGCTGTGGCTATAAGCCTGCGCTTGAGGCGCTCTTGTTCGACGGGATCCTCTGGCACGACGAATTCGTCATCGTCGAGGCTTGCCTCATCTTCGGAGGGAGGCATGTAATTGTCATCCTCCTCTTCTTCATCTTCCGCTCTCTCAGGAGGGCTAGCCTCTCCATCCTCCTGCCCTAAATCTTGCTGGAGGGGATTGTTGCCGTCTTCGGCACTATCCTGAGTGCTAATATCTCCTGTGCCGGTATCACCACTTTTGTTTTGGCGGGACTTAGAGCAGCGCTGCTGACGTCGGCGCTTGGGTTGCTTCTTGGAGGGGTCATCCTCCACTATTATATCGCCATTGCCCTCTTTGGGTGTGTCCACCATATATATATATATATCATATGACGAGGTGGCTTTCTAGTGCCCTATAGGCGCTGGTTCCTGTTCGTCTCCTGCGTCGTCATCCATACCGTCGATGTCTTCGAAGTCGAAGTCGAGCATGTCGGTCAAATCATCGACAGTGGCTATGAAGTGGGTGGTGGGTGGGCGTCGAATTTCTTCGTCGTCCGCATCCCAATCCTGCCGGTCATAATCCGGCTAGGACTCTCCTGACAAAGAGAGAGACCTTAGTGAATTCAGTATGTCGCCGAAGGGCGAGTGCTGAAAGATATCTGCAACAGTGAATTCCATGATCGGCGCCCAATCGGAATCGATTGGCAGGGGCACAGATGGTTCAGAGTTCGGAGGAGAGTCCAGCAATGTGGAGTCACGGGCCTCGCGAAGGATAAGGTTGGTGTTCGGCTCGATCGCCGTTGAGGCTGCAACATCCATGGCGGGGTCTAGCCACCCGCCCTCGGTCGGCGCAGTTGGCTTCGAATTAAAGGTCGGAGTAGATGAGGGTGCGGCCTCCAGGGCACTGTTCGGCGGCAGAGCTAAATCATGCCCATCGTGACACTGCGGCGCACTCGGCAGGGGCTCGAATCCATCAAAGATCATGTCTCCACGGATATCGGCCTTGTAGTTTAAGCTTCCAAACCTTAACTGATGGCCAGGGGCGTAGCTTTCAATCTGCTCCAGATGGCCAAGCGAATTGGCCTGTAGTGCAAAGCCGCCGAATACAAAAATCTGTCCGGGGAGAAAAGTCTCAACCTGGACCGCATCGCTAATGATGATCGAAGGAGCCATCAAGCCTGATGATGACGACACAGAGGAACTCTCAATGAAAGCATTAATGTCAGTGTCAAAACCGGAGGATCTCGGGTAGGGGGTGCCGAACTGTGCGTCCAGACGGATGGTAACAGGAGGCAGGGGACACGATGTTTTACCCCGGTTCGGGCCCTCTTGATGGAGGTAAAACCCTATGTCTTGCCTGATTTAATCTTGATGATATGGGTATTACAAGAGTTGATCTACCACGAGATTGGAGAGGCTAAACCCTAGAAGCTAGCCTATGGTATGATTGTTGTTGTCCTATGGACTAAAACCCTCCGGTTTATATAGACACCGGAGGGGGCTAGGGTTACACAAGGTCGGTTACAAAGGGGGAGATGTCAATATCCATACTGCCTAGCTTGCCTTCCACGCCAAGTAGAGTCCCATCCGGACACGAGACAAAGTCTTCAATCTTGTATCTTCATAGTCCAACAGTTCGGCTAAAGGATATAGTCCGGCTGTCCGGAGACCCCCTAATCCAGGACTCCCTCACCTGATTTTGTAAGTACTTAACAAACTCTGATCATCTTCTCCATACAAGGTTGTAAATGATAAACAACTAACTGCATTTTATTCCTCTCAAGGGATTGAACGCGCAGAGAAGAAAAAGGGAGAGTGTGTATTCCATAGATCATGCATTAGCAAATGGCACAACATTAGATGGTAAGGATCAACGAGAGTGGGCCATTAACATGTCCCTTGCAGAATCATTTCTCTGGCCATATCATGAATGGTAAATCAAGTAAACAACAATACATACACTGATTGTTTTTCAGATTTCAACATAATTCATAAGTTCATGGCTTTCTTATTATGTAGCAATCACTAGATATTGGTATTCATTGTTCCAAACAAGAACACAGTTTACTATATGGATTCTCTCAGAGAGTCAACAAACACTGTGACTCTGACGAATCTTCAGCAATTCATTGATATGTATTGAATTCTATGATGTTGAAATTAATTTGCATTGCAGACTAAGGCGTAGCCTAGTGGAGAGGAGGGGCTGATGCCTTCCCACCCACCCAGGTTCAAGGCAGGGTACTTGCAATTTGGGTTTCCTGCACCAATTATACTGTAGGGGGTTCCCTTACAGTCTTTCTGTCAAAAAAAATTAATTTGCATTCATATCTGGATCAATAATTGATGCTATTAAAATTCATCTTCATTTGCAGTGTGCTCGCATTGTGGAAAACTAAACCAGTGAACCTGTTCAAGAGGGAACTACCTATGCAGCACGAGATCGTTTCTCCGGTAACACACCGAAATTCGTTATTTTTGGAAAATGTATCCAATAGTTTGCAAATACCTTTCCTTATCCTAGTCAAATGTTCAAGATTCTAAAGAAACCTCTTTCTATTTCTTTCAAAATAAAAAATACAAGTAGCACCGGCTAGGTTGTTCCTAACATGACAAATACATCACTAATTCTGACAAAAAAATTTAGTGTCCTCAACAACAAACAGGGACCAACCTTTGTGGATACTATGTTTGTAGACACATGATCTTCATCTGCAAATCAGCCGATAGTTCTGAAGATGCTCGCGAATTAGTACTAGCAAGTCTATCTTAATTAATATCTTCTACTCCACTCATATGGCACATTCTGATCTTAAAAAAATGCAGCTCATCTTAGAACTGAGGACCCCTGAACCGCTCCTTGCTGGTGAATTGTTGATGGTTCAGAGATTATCAACGACTTCTTCCTGAATCACTACATCAATCCCAGTGTTGATAATGAAGATTTCAGCATGCCTTCTCCTGAAACATTGAGTAAGAGTTGGGCACTAAACAAATATGCATCAATCCATTGTTTTGCATCTGATGAGGTCTGGTATTTCGTATACTATGATTAAATATGTAATGCATCTATATGTTGACAAACATTGGAATTTAGTTTGTTCAATTGCAATTGTTGAATGTTCTTCCTGTGGACACTATTTGTTCAATTGAATATTGTGGCGATTTTGCTTTTTGCATGCCAATTCAAATGGGATATTTTTGTTTAAACCTAGCAATTGCTCCGCACACATTTCAACTAAATGAGTGTCTGCGATCCATATCGGAAAGCATACGTCAATCGTAGCAGAACCATCGGTGATACACAACAGATCATAGGTGATTTGTGGCACTACTACGTGTGCATAGGGGCTTTGGAACCATTTGTGATATCACATTATCACACATGAGAGCTCGGAGTAAACCATGCCTAATGTAAAATACAATCCCAGTCGTAAATTTTTTAGGTAATGTGTGGGATCCCAAACGAAAAGCACAAGTCACTCTTACCACAATTGTCGGTGATACACAACAAATCACAAATGGTCTGCAGCACTTGTATGTGTGCGAGGGGGCTCCAGAACCATTTGTGATAGAACATTATCGCACACTGTTATTGTTAGGAAATGTGTGTGATGGAGTCTTGTATGGCAGACGAGTTCCATAGAGAAATTCGTGTGAGATGGGGCACATATCGCACACAGTTCACATGTTAGCCCATGTGTCGCGGGATTTCTGTGGCCACCTAAGGGACTGGGTGGCCCCTTGTTGGTTCGGCAGGGGGACGGCGCGTTGCACAAAGAGCAGACTAGCGTACAACAGTGCGGCAGAGAGCACACAATCGATTTACCCAGGTTCGGGCCGACGCGAGGCGTAAGACCCTACTCCTGCTTTAGTGGATTGATGGAAGATTGGATGTGGTGGTGCGTAGTACACTTGCCTGGCAAGGTTTTGCCGAGGTGACTACGTGTATGTGGTGGCTTGGGGTTGTCAACTTTTCAACCTTCTAACCCCTCCTACAAGTGCCATGGGCCTCCTTTTATAGATTAAGAGGCCACCACAGTGGCAAAGTGGTCATTATCCACTGATATGATAGCAAACAGTGCTATCATACCTAACTCTACGGCATAATAGGGTGCATTAAATGCACTGCTTAGTGTCACATCACTTGGCGCTCGGCAAGGCCTGCTGGGCTAACTCGCTAGCTCCGCTCCTGCTCTCTTGACATGTCACAGGACGGATGTCATCTGTAGGCTTCTCTATAGGAAATGGCTGCCATGTGGCGAATGGCTGCCACTTAATCACCTTGCGGCTTGACACCACACTGATTGACAACGCGGGTTGTGCTTGAGCGGTTGCTGGGGCGGTTCTACCCCCGCTCGCCCCTGCAGGCTCTGTCAGGGAGCCTCAGTTGCTTGCTTTGGGTGGTGGCCACGCCCCTTGCTGGGCTCGCCTGCCTGGCAAGGGAGGCCCTTCACTTGTTGATACCTTATTCCTCAAGCTCAATTCTTGGTCCATCTGAGCTGTATGTTGTATCTTCGATTATCTTGGTATTCCAATTTTTGACTTAAGCTAGTGCTTCAATCTTGATCTTGTGCCTGTGCATGGTTGGTCAACAAACCTTGGGTTTGTTGCACCGACAGAAGCCCTCGGGCCTGCCTGGAGCACGCTACTGATCTTTGTCGGGGTAGGGCCTAATAAGTGCACATGCGAGGTTGCTGAGGGGGTTGGCCCCTTAAGTTTTCCATTGCTGCTTCTTCAGTCTTGATTCCGGGCCAGTTTCCGGTTTTCCTGCATGTGGCACAAAGCCAATAGTGGTGGGGTTCCTCCAGTAATGTCCTGTGAATGACTACGCACGGGGTAGAAACTGCCAATTTACTCTTCCGACAGGACGCTTTTATCCTTAGCCACGCATGCAACATGCATCCCGCGGGGTAGGTAACAGAGGCGCGTGTCACGGGAGAGCGTCTGGGGAAGGGCCTGTCCGCCTTGAATTGGTAGAGGAGGGCGGTGATCTTGTGTGGATGGAGTTGCTACCGTCCCTGCTCGGCCTATAAAAGGGACGAGTGGAGGAGGGCAGAGTCATCTATTTCCATGGTCCTCTTCTCCCCATATTTTGTTTATGCAGGTCATGATTGACAAGGAAGCCTAGGGCCAGCCCCCGGGCTTTGGCTCGGGGTGTCCCTATGACCGAAAAGGAAGGTTCGGGCGGCGCGGCGCTGACGCCAGGAGTGGCAACCCCTACGCGCTTCCCATTCCAGGTAGGCACCACGTCGCGGCTTGAGGCGGGCACTTCTCCCTATTCTTCTCCCCTTCGCGGCGTCAGGGAGGAGCTGTAAAAGAGATCCGCCGCCAACGGGGGGCGAATCTGGCACCTCCTGGATGCGGTTTTCTTCGTCGGCTAGGAAGGCTCCTTGCTTCCTCACACGTCCTCGAGATGTGTGGTGACTTCTAATGTCAGGTCTCCTGGGGACGACCATGCTCTCTGTGGGATCGTTTACAGAGCATGGTGCCGGGCATGGCAGTCGTGCCGACGTCTTTGGGTGGTAGTGATGCGGACGACACCGGCAACCCACGACGCGCCAAGAACGGGATGACCGTTCCGATGAGTCGTGTTTGCCGGTGACTCTGGGCCACGCATCTAGTCCTCCAGCAAAGTCACCATCCACGCCTGCCCTCCAGTTTCTTCCTCCCTGCTGGGGAGCGGTGTCGCCCTGATCTTGGGGAGGCACCGAATCCCAGCTGTGCGTGCCTCCGGCCCCCTCGACCTATCCCTGCAAGAGATGGACAAGGGCAAAGGTGTAACATGGCACTTATCTTTTTGCAATCTTAAACTTGTAGGCAATTGCCAAATTTTAATTCAAATAATGTAATCCCTCGAGTCCATCTTTGTGTTCTGTAATGCTTGTACTTGTATTTGCATGTCAATGAAAGAGATAAACCTTGCCGAGAACTCATGCGTGTATACGTCCATGCATAGGTGGAGTGCCTCTTTATTGTAGTTAAACGAGTTTTCCCGGCAGGATATCCTACCGGCACCCTTTTCGTCTGCCAGAGAACCATATCTTCCAGGGAACAGACCGAGGTGCTAGCCCCCCGCTCACTCCCTTTTCATCAAGGGCCACTGCGACCTTCTAGGACGAATCAGTGTTCGAGCCAAGGATGGGAGCACCCTAGTTTCAAGAGAGCGGCGAGGTTTCTCTATGCACAAGTTATAGCTTACAGAACACTAATGGAGAAGAGGTAAACTTATCGGTTTGGCTTGCGGGAGACTACGGTGCCGCGCAATCTTCTCGTCCCTTGTCGGAGTCAAGTTCACAGCAGGAACCTGCAACTCCAGGTAGATGAGAATGAATGCAGGATGCAGTCCTATCTATATGCATATGCAAATGCTCATGAAATGTGTATGCAATGATCTGGATGTGCTTGTGCATGCATGGAATCTTAGTTGGGGCCCCCTACAATGCTTCTTTATTTTATCTCGCACAGGGTCATCGCGCAGGCTTGTACAGGGGGTTACATGCAACTTTGGCAAGGGCATGTACAATGGGTGGCCGCCGGGCAGGGCCCGGCGGCCTCTGCGCCTTACGGGTAGAACTTATGGAGATGCTCAATATTCCATGAGTTTTGCAACTGTGTGCCATCTCCGGTCTCTAGACAGACTGCGGCAGGTCTGGTGGCTCGTATCACCCGGTAAGGGCCTTCCCACTTCGGATTCTACCCGCTAGCTCGATTAGGTGTCATTCTGAGGGACCAGAGAACTACCGGCAGCTCCTCAATCCACTACCTGCCATGCTTCTGTAGCGTATCAAAAGTTCTTGTCTTGAGTCCACGAAGCACTTCAGCGTTCACCCTCTCAGCTTCCTTGCCGGAGGAGCTAATGAGATTTTGCATCCGAGGGTACGAACATATTGCATGAAGGCATGGCTCATGAACTGGGTGTCGTTGTGTGTGATGATCCTTGCCGGAACACTAAAACGACACACCAATTCTTTCAAGAACTTGATAGCTGACTGAGCAGTCACCTTTCTCATGGCAGTCACTTTCGGCCACTTTGTAAACTTGTAAATGGCAACAAACAAGAATTCAAAGCCCTCGATTGCTCGGGTGAAGGGGCCGAGGATATTGAGCCCCAGAATGAAAATGGCCATGATAGAGGGATTGTCTAAAGGGTTTGGGTAGGCAGGTGTGTTCTCTTGGAATGAACTAACAGGCTTCACATTTCGTGACGAGCTCAACTGCATCTTGGAGGGCTGTGGGCCAATAGAATCCTTGTCGGAATCCTTTCCCAACTAACGCCCTTGATCCACTGTGTGAGCCGCACATTCCTTTGTGAATCTCAGCCAGCAGTTCCTTTCCATCCTCCCGGCAAACACAGTTCAATTTCACGCCGTTGGGCCTCCTTCTGTATAGAGTGTCATCGACAAACTAATAAATACTGGCCCTCCGGGCTACTCTTTTAGCTTCATCATGATTTCCAGGTAATTCTCCAGTTTGGAGGAAGTGGACAATGTACCTTGCCCAAGTTGGAGCCCGAGGCTCGGCAACAAGGACTAGAGGCACCTCCACGGCTGCGAGAGCACCAGCCCCGTTCGCAGGGTCCATAGGCCCGACTGGAGGGGGTGGTCCGGCGGGCTGTGAGGAGTTGTTTCCGGCAGGGTCTCTGACGTGAGCGGATGGCTCTGCCGGGAGAGGCTTACTTTAGTACATCTTTCTCCTCTTCCGGGCCATTGTGGCTGGTGATACGGAGGGTTGAGAGAGATGGAGAACAGAAGTTCCAGGTTCGACAGGAAGCTTCTACGCAGCACACTTTCACAGGTGATCAAGCGTGGGACATGCTCTGTTACCAACCCATCAAAGTGCTCCTCCAATTTTCTTACTTCCTCGACGTATGCTTCAATCAATGGGCTTTGATAATCTTTGTTGACTTTTCTCACCACGAGCTGTGAATCTCCTCCAATAATCAGGTTCTTAATTCCCAACTCTGCTACAATCCTGAGCCCGGAAAGGAGCCCTTCATACTCTGCTGTATTGTTGGTGGCTTCTTCCTAGGCAAAGTGACTCTAGACGACGTACTTCAAGTGCTCCCCAGAGGGGGCAACAAGAAGCATGCTAGCCCCTGCTCCTTGTAGGGAAAAAGCACCACCAAAATACATAATCCATTCTTGGGGGGATTCCTTGCCGGGGAGAGCTATCTCTGTCCTTTCTTCATCAGGGGTTGGCATCCATTCTGCAATAAACTTTGCCAATGCCCTGCTCTAAATTGTTGAAGTGCTCTCATACTTCAAACCAATGTTGGATAACTCCAAAGCCCATTCCACTATTTTTCCAGTTGCCTCAGGGTTTTGGAGTATCCTTTGCAACGGGAAACGAGTGACAAATGTGATATCATGGGCTTAGAAGTAGTGGCGCAGTTTCCTTGAGGTCATAATGAGACCAAAGATTGACTTTTGCACACTAGAGTACCTCGATCTAGCCCCCTGTAACAAGGAGCTGACGAAGTACACTTGGCGCTGCACCACTTTCTTCCTTGCCACGTCCTTGGGGTTGCTCTCATTGCCGTGCTCACCGCTGTCCTGATCATTTTCTGACTCTGCCACGATCTGGCCACTTTCTGCTTCATCCTCCTCTTATTGTGCTACCAAAGCTGCATTGACCACTTGGTTGATTGCCGTGAAGTATAGCAATAATTGCTCTTGGGGTATGGGTGCAACCAAGGTAGGCACAAACGATAGGTAGGCTTTCAACTCTTGCAAAGTTCCATCTGCTTCCAGGGTCCACATCATAGGTATTGCCTTCTCCAAAACCTTGAAGAACAACAGGGCATGCTCGGAAGACTTGGAGATGAATCTGCTCAGCGCGACAATGCATCCTGTCAAGCGCCTCACATCCTTAACTGTCCTTGGCACATGGAGCTGTTCAATGGCCTTGATCTTGTCGGGATTGGCTTCGACCCCCCTATGGGACATGAAGAACCCAAGTAGCTTGCCAGAGGGAACATCAAACACACATTTCTCCGGGTTAAGCTTCAGATTGACCCTGCGCAGATTGGCAAATGTTTCTCCTAAATGCTGGATAAGTGTAGACTTATCCTTGGTTTTGACCATGAGCTTCTATATTCCTGTGCAATGGACCCGACACTCTTTAATCCAAATGGCATGCGGACAAAACAGTACATACCACATGGATTGATGAATGATGTCTTCTCTTCATCTTCCTTGGACATGAAGATCTGATGATATCCAGAATATGCATCCAGAAAGGAGAGAAAATCACATGCCGAAGTAGAATCCATGATCTCGTCGATGCGCGACAAGGGAAATGGGTCCTCCGGGCAAGCCTTATTAAGGTCGTGAAGTCAATGCAAAGCCTCCATTTCCCATTAGCTTTCCGGAACACTACTGGATTTTCCAACCATGTAGGATGTAGTACCCCTCGGACCAAACCAGTTGCTTCCAACTTCTTGATCTATTCGGCAATGAACTGCTGCCTCTCCAAGGCATGCTTTCATACTTTCTGCTTGACGGGTCCGGCATGTGGGCAGATGGCAAGGTGGTGCTCAATTACCTCCCTGGGAACACCGGGGATATCAGATGGTTGCCAAGCAAGCACATCGATATTCACCCACAGGAAGGCGATGAGCACGTTTTCCCATTTTTCATCGAGGGTGGTACTGATGGTGAAAGTACCATCAATGCCAGCCAGCCCTGCCGAGACCTTCTTCACTTGGGGTGCAGGAACCTTGGATCTCTTGCTATTGGAACACTCCGGCATGTCGTCGACGGGTGTCGTGCACTCGGAGGGGGCACGCTTCCCGGACTCATTGCCGGAGGTCCTACAATCCCTCTTCTTCTCTTTGTTTTCCTTGGCGGGAATTGCTGCCACCATAGCCTATGCTGCAACTGCGTCCCGATACATCTTGTCCACATAGATAATTGCATCCTTCTCATCCAACGGGATAGTGAGGACTCCCAATAGCCAGGCATTTTTAGGGTGTTGTAAGCATAGTGAGATGCTGCCATGAACTTGGCCAGTGCTGGTCATCCAAGAATCCCATTGTACGGCAGGGGGAGATCAACCACATCAAACAGAATCTTCTCAGTCCGAAAGTTCAGCTCTCCCCCAATCATCAACAACAACGTGATCTTCCACTTAGGATGACTCCTGCCAGGGTTAACTCCTTGAAACATGCCGGTGGCCTCTAGCTCCTCTTCTCCTATATGAAGCTTGCAGATAACTGCTGGGAAAATCAGATTCAACCCGGCCCCGCCGTCCACTAACATCTTTGTGACCTTGAGGTTGTGAATTGTTGGGGAGACCAACAACGACAAGCACCCTACCATCGTGGTGCGGCAAAGGTGAGCCTCCTCATCAAAGATGATGGGCGTGCGAGACCACTTGAGCGGCTTCCGGGCCTCTGGCACTGGCTCCACAACATTGACCTCTAATGCCCATCACTTGAGTTGGTGATGAGAGGTGTGCAAAGATGCACCTCCATCAATGCATAGGGCGTCAGTGGCCTTCTGAAATTCCTACTCACTAGTTTCCTATTCATCCCCTCCATAACTGACATCATCACAGGTTCCCTTCTCTTGGCCCCTAGCAGGCTTTCCTTGGTTCCGAAAGGGCTCGCCGGGGTGATTTGCTTCACCGCTTCAGCCCTTACTACCAGTAGCATTCCGATCTTTCTCCTTCTCATGCTTAACATATTTTGTCCTCTGTCTCTTGACGAGCTGCTCAACCTGATAATACTCCTGAAGGTCGTGGCCTTTGGTCCGATGGATCTTGTAGTACGACCCATCACCTTTCCTAGCTTTTTCCATGGTAGCGTCCTCCCGGCAGGCAGTGCACGCGACAACTTCCTTGTCGGGGCCTCAGCCTTGGACTTCTTGCCGGTACTAGGTGTGCCCGAACCTTCCACAGTCATCACCGCCTTGTCTCTTGGCTTCTTACTACGCTTCTTGCCCTTCCTCTGACTAGTTGATTCATCCTCATCCTCTGAATCAACGTTGATGCAAACTTTCTCTCCGGGCAACTTCCTTCCTTCTTCCATCCGGGCACATTTATCCACTAGCGTATATAGTTCTTTCCCAGTCTTGGGCAACCGCACGTTCATTTTGCAACGAATGCGGCGTTTGTGCACATTAGACTGGAAAGCATCTATAACAGCTGCCGAATGGATATTTGGAATGTTTCTTTGAACTTCATTGAATCTCTGCAAATACTTTCGGAGGGTTTCTCCTTCCTTCTGCTGGAGAAGCTGCATGTAGCCGGGCCTGCCGGGCTCTTGGTGGCCACCGTTGAATGCACCGATGATCTTGTGGCACAGGTCTGCCCATGACGAAATGCAGTTCTCCCGCAGGCGCATCAGCCAAGAACTCACATTGGACTTGAGGGTGAATGGGAAGTAGTTGGCGAACACCTTCTCATCTCTTCCCCTGGCAGCCTAAAAAGCAATGGTGTAGATGGTCAGGAACTCTACCGGGTTCAGCCTTCCGTCATACTTCTCAGGTATCTCTGGCTTGAATGTGCGAACGGACAGCCAACGAATCTACCGCAGCTCTCGTGTAAAGGCAGGGAAGCCAACCTCGAAGGGTAGGCACCCACCAACACCGAGTGCGGACTCGTCGACGCTGAGGCCATCGCACCCGTCGGCCTGGCATGGATCGTTGCAGCGCCACTCGGCGATGGCGTGCATGTCCTCCCGTTGCCTGTCTTTCGGGATTTGACATTGGCCTGGACGTGCTCAAGGCTTAGAAGAGGCAATCGAGACGTCGTCGGGGTCATGATTCTGCCGTGCCCTCGCCGGCTGCTATGGCGGGGACTGAACCATTTGGATGGCCCCCTTCGTACGGCTAGCGGCCCGGGCAGTGGTAGTTGCTTGGGGATTTTGCCATGGGAAAGCTCGTCGTGAGCCCCCAGCTTCGGCGAAACTGAGCAGGCTCTAGATGGTGGTATGCCACTCATCCATCTGCTCGGCAGCTGGCGGGAACCTCAGTAACAACTGAGCTCGCGCCATGGCCTCCGTGTCCGTGCTTGGCATGGATGTCGATGATGTCGACTGCACCACCACCTGGCCCCGGATGGTGCCTGCGGTGACAGCAACGGCGCCGTACCCACGCTTCGGTGGGGCGACCACCGGGGTAGTGCGGTGGCGCGACAGTGGTGCTCGAAAATCAGCGGCTCCGTTGAGTGCAGCGACCTAGTTAGCTCGTCCGGGAGGAGGCGCGTTCGCCGCAGCCGCTCCCGTGATGGGGGAGACCAGAGGGCGATGGATCGTCCCAGATCGAACACCGTTGCTGCTGTTGTGCTCGTCGGCGGAAAGAGGGGGCGGAGATGGAGTGACCCCCTCGCCTGCTCCTTGCAGAGATTAACCGTTGAGACGTTGCTGGTGTTGTTCTCCTTCGGCATCTCTAGCCCCTTGTCAGCCATGGGGGAGGCGGTAACAGTGCCACCTGCTCCAACCATGCCCTTAGCGGCGTCCTTTTCCCTGTGAGCTCCTGTGTCCCCCGCGGCATTGGAGGCCGCGGGCAGAGGAGCTTTCGAAGTAGATGCATGGGCTGAGGTGCCAGATTTCTTCTTGGGCGCCATGGTCGATGGCGCCGTCGAGGATGAAAATGTTGATGAAGATGACACGTGGTATACCCTTTCAGGTTCGTGCAAGCGCCCCCCTACCTGGCGCGCCAAAGATGACGTGGAATTTCCGTGGCCACATATGGGACCAGGTGGCCCCTTGTTGGTCCAGCAGGAGGACGGCGCGTTGCACATAGAGCATACCAGCGTACGACCGTGCGGCAGAGAGAACATAATCGATTTACCAAGGTTCGCGCTGCCGCGAGGCGTAAGACCCTACTCTTGCTTTAGTGGATTGATGGAAGAATGGATGTGGTGGTGCGTAGTACACTTGCCCGGCAAGGTTTGCTCGAGGCGACTCCATGTATGTGGTGGCTTGGGGTTGTCAACTTTTCAACCTTCTAACCCCTCCTACGAGTACCATCGGCCTCCTTTTATAGATTAAGGGGCCACCACAGTGGCAAAGTGGTCATTATCCACTGATATGATAGCAAACAATGCTATCATACCTAACTCTGCGGGCTGACAGGGTGCATTAAATGCACCGCTTAGTGTAACATCACTTGGCGCTTGGCAAGGCCTGTCGGGCTATCTCACCATCTTACCTCCTGCTCTCTTGAAACGTCGCAGGACAGGTGTCATCTGTAGGCTTCAATATAGGAAATGGCTGCCATCTGTAGGCTTCCTGCATTGATTGACGACGTGGGTCATGCTTGAGCGGTTGCTGGGGCGGTTCTGCCCCCACGGACCCCGGCAGGCTCTGCCGGGGAGCCTCGGCTGCTTGCTTTGGGTGGTGGCCATGCCCCTTGCCGGGCTTGCCTGCCCGGCAAGGGAGGCCCTTCACTTGTCGATACCTTGCTCCTCAGGCTCAATCCTTGGTCCATCTGAGCTGCATGTTGGATCTTTGATTCTCTTGGTTTTCCAATCTCCAAGTTAAGTTGGTGCTTCAATCTTGATCGTGTGCCTGTCCACGCTTGGTCAGCAGACCCAGGGTTTGTTGCACCGACACCATGTGCCTTAAATATTGTTTCCCAAATGGTTCATTAGGACACACCATTTGGTTTCACTACGTAATTAGAAACGTTTAATCACCGATCCCACACATGCGAAAGAATTTATTGTGTGCTGCATCGCATACGATTACATTTGGCAAGGCCTCTGCATCATGGCTCCCTATCCCTGACGGTTTCTGGGTCGTGTGGGAGGGACGCCCCACCGTAGTCACTCACTTGGCGACGGTTCAAAATGCCATTGCGGAAAGGGGTTAAAAACCATGTTTATAGCACCTCGCTGTACCAATGAATATCAAATAGCCTGTTTTCACCAGCAAGTTTGAAATCATAATTGAGTTATCGCTGAAGAGACAAATCTTTCCAAATATCAGCCGGCTTATGATGCGGATAATCAGAAGATGCATACGCCTGCGTACAAAGTGATGGACTTAATTTCGCCGATCTGTAAGCACACTTTCGCCCCTGATATTGACCAGTCCAATCTGGTTGATGACGAAGCTGAATTCTTTGCCGTGCGTGGCTTTGACTGGTCCAAACCAAACTTCCAAACGGCGAAGGAGGAAGAAGAACCGGCAAGGGACGAACTGGAGGCCTCCCGTCAGCAAGATCAAGAAGAGTGAACCGCCAGGCGGTTTAAACACTTAAGTATGACAAAACACTTGACCTCATGTTCTCTCATGGAGCTATGTAATATGGCAGTTAAAACATGAATTGGTCGTGTGTAACACCCTCGATGCGACTATAGCTCCCACGTGTCGAGGCACGACTTAGAGGCATAATCTCATTGAAGGCAATGTCGCAAGTTAGGCAATCTTCACAACATCCCATGTAATATGATTAATAAAAGGGGAGATAACGTAGTTGGCTTACACTCGCCACGTCAATCAAGTACATAAATAACATTACATCAACCAAACACTCATGGCCCGACTACGGCGCCAAAATAAAAGATAACCCAACAAGCGACACGGTCCTGATCACCCCCGAACTGGGCACCACTACTGATCATCAGGGAAAGACACGTAGTATCATTCAGAGTCCTCGTCGAACTCCCACTTGAGCTCGAGCGTGTCACCTGGAGCGGAATCATCAGGCCCTGCATCTGGTTTGGAAGTAATCTGTGAGCCACAGGTACTCAACAATCTCACACCCTCGCGATCAAGACTATTTAAGCTTAATAGGTAAGGCAAGGTAAAATATGGGGAGCTGCAGCAAGCGACTAGCATATATGGTGGCTAACCTGTTCGCAAAAGAGAGCGAGAAGAGGAGGCAAAGCGTGAGCGAGAAACTAGAGAGCAACCTGCGGAAACATTACTCCAACACCGTGTCCACTTCCCGGACTCCGCCGAGAAGAGGCCACCATGGTAACTCACACTGTTGATTCATTTTAATTAAGTTAAGGTTCAAGTTATCTGCAACCGGACATTAACAAAATCCCATCTGCCCATAACAGCGGGCACGGCTTTCGAAAGTTCAAATCCCTGCAGGGGAGTCCCAACTTAGCCCATGACAAGCTCTCACGGTCAACGAAGGAATAGACCTCCTCCCGAGACGTTCCGATCAGACTCGGTACCTCGGTTCTTCAAGACACTTCGACAGGTTAAAACAAATCGAGCAACACCGCCCGAATGTGCCGACAAATCCCGATAGGAGCTGCAGATATCTCATTCTCAGGGCACACTCAGATTGTCCAAACTTCCGGTAGGCCAACCCAAAGTTGCCCCTGGTAGCCACCGGCGGCTGACGAGGTGGACCAACACTCAGAGGAGCACTGGCCCGGGGGGTTTAAAATAAGATGACCCTCGGGCTCCGGAAACCCAAGGGAAAAAGAGGCTAGGTGGAAAATGGTAAGATCAAGGTTGGGCATTGCTGGAAAAGCTTTAAACAAGGCGAACTATCAAGGGGTTCCCATTATCACCCAACCGCGTAAGGAACGCAAAATTCGGGAACATAACACCGATATGACGGAAACTAAGGCGGCAAGAGTGGAACAAAACACTATGGCGAGAGGCCGAGCCTTCCACCCTTTACCAAGTATATAGATGCATTAAGATAACATGGTAATATAATTATATCCCAACAAGTAAATAATGTTCCAACAAGGAACGGTTTCCAATCTTCACCTGCAACTAGCAACGCTATAAGAGGGGCTGAGCAAAGCGGTAACATAGCCAAACAACGGTTTGCTAGGACATGTTGGGTTAGAGGTTTGACATGGCAATTTGGGAGGCTTGAAAGCAAGTGGTAGGTATCGTAGCATAGGCATAGCAAAAGAGCGAGCATCTAGCAAAGCAAAGATAGTAGTGATTTCGAGGGTATGATCATCTTGCCTGCAAAGTTGTCAGAGTTGACTGGATCCTTGAAAGAAAACTCAACGGGATCCTCGTTAGCGAACTCGTCTCCTAGCTCTACCCAAACAAGACAAACAAGCAACAAGGACACAATCAACCACGTGCAAACTCAAACAACATGATGCAAAGATGATATGCTATGCGGGATGCGATGCGGGATGCATATGCAAGATGTGACAAGGAATGCATGAACCTGGCCTCAACATGGAAAGACAAGTGTGCCACTGGAAATATGAGATGAAACCGCTTGAAAACGATATAAAGAACGCCGAAATCGGAGTTACGGTTTGGAAATGGCAAGCAATTCAAATATGACCACGTTCTGCGATTTACAGCAAGTAGCCATCTAAATGCAACAAGATGAACATTCTACAGCACTCAAACATGGCATCAAAATAAATGGCAGGGAATAATTCATGATTCTTAACAAAAGTCTAGCACTGAGATACAGCCAAATCATCCATTAACAGGTTCAAACAAGCCTGGCAAAAATGCATTTGACAAAGAGATTTCAGACTTAGTGAAATTAACGCTTGTCTGGAATTTCAGATTAGATAGCACTCTTCAGAGCATGAAAACCATATGCTACAAGACCTGAACATGGCAAAGTAAAGCATGGCATAGAGCTACTCAAAGAGCTTAACAAAAGTCCCTTAGTGACCTTGAGTCAAAAGGGATCAGAAAATACAATTGCAAGCATGTGAACATGGCAAAAACATAATCAGTTTTCAGATAGTGAAAACTGGAGCATGCTGAAACAGATATCAAGTAGGCATGTTTACGAGCTCGATGCACTCACTACAGAGCATGTCATGATAATCTAAGCATACACCCATCAAGAACACACAAAATACAAGCTATACATGGCAAGAACAATAGCATGGCATGCACGGATCAACTACAACATCGTCGGCAAAATTGCTAACAAGTAGACAATCTGCCCAGATTCACGAAATGACAAAAGTAGAGCTCGATTAACTCAAGCTAGGTTGCTCCATAATTGCAAACAAAGGCATGGGTGCTTAGAGCACTACAATATTAACAAAACATCCTTACTGATCATCCTAAAAAGAGGCATGGATCACTAGGAAACAACATGAACATATGGCCATATGAGATAAACAGCTCAAGGACTTAGTGGAAATGCTAAGTCCCTGGAATCAGCATTACCAAGTGCCTCACTTTGCAAGCTTGTTCTAGTCACCACACACATCACAAAAATACATGGGTTGCACCTCTGGAAATATGGCAAAACCCTTAACAAAACATATGTAGAGCTCATGGGCATATCATGCACACAATAATCATGGCACAAATGACAAATATCTAAATGAAGCAGCAGATCTGACAATTATCTCAAGTAGCACTCTTCTAACGGCATTTCGGTCATCAAGATGAACTCAAATGAAAATGATGCAATGATATGAAATGATGTACTCTCTGAGATGAACATTTTGATATGCTATATTCCCAAAACGGAGTTAAGGATGAGGAGTTACGACATGATGAACATGAGCAAATAATCTGCAGACTTGGGAGAAAAAAGGTCAACCCTAGGGTTTGGAATCCAGATCTGAGATCCGGGGCACGTTTCCCGAGGTTCGCCAGAGAAGTCGTCGGCGGGCTTGCCGGGGCAGTGGATGGCGGCGGGCGGCGCTCACCGGAGCCGGCGTGGCCGGTGGAGAGGCGGGGGGGGGGCGCGGGCGGTCGCTGGGGCCGGCGTGGCGGCGGGGCGAGGCCGGGAGGGTCGGCGCTGGGCCGCGCGGGAGGGAGACAAAGGCGTTACATCATGCCATCGTGCATGTTTTCTATTTTCCGTAACACAGATGATCCACTGGTTTAAAAAACCACTCTTTGTATGATAGTCATTGACTTATGCAGATTCGAATTATTATGATCCTACACACAAAGAAAACACAAGGGCCCCGGCGGCTTACCACCGGGCGGGTCATGATACCCAATGGAAGCCGCTGGGGATGAATAGTTCATAACCAGGGCCGGTCTGATAACTGTTAAGGAAAACAACATACCTGTGATATATACTTAAACTGTCGGCTTATCAGCTTCATGCAATTTAGAGGTGTTAGAGCTATAACTTCAACCATGGTATTGATTACGCTTTGGCGATTTAGAGTCTGTCCTCCTGACGGGTTGTATAAACCCAAAGCGTGCTTCCAATGTGAGCCACAAACAGGGCAGCTGGGCGCGACTTATAAAAAACCGGAAAGCAGCGAAAAAAGTCAAGTACGAATAAGAAATCAAAAGAAATTCAAGGCTTTTGTAGACTGTCAAATTAAAGTGTCTTCTTCAATGAAACTAGCCGGAGCCACTAGATTGTTCGTGCTGCCGTGATCCTAACTCACAGTGTGCCCAATCGACATTTGAAACCGAGATAACTCTGGTCTTGCTCAAAGACTTATGAGGAGTACGCAGGGCCAGAGTAATAGTATCATGGGCCGATTTATCCAAGTTTCTAGGAAGGCGGCTTATGAAGCCTGGATCCATCTGACTCTGTAAACCATACTCTCACATGACAAGCCGCCGTTTGAACCTTAATCGAGCTCAGATCTTGGTCGAATACACCGTAAAGACTGATCATTAAGAGTTCGGTGGGTCAATCTGGATGACCTGATGGAGTTGAAGCAGCTGGTGTTACAGGTACGACGACCCGGTCAGGGTTTGTTCTCTTTGGTCGAATACGCCTATGTTTGAACAAACCTGGTCAAGAGGGTAGTAACGCTACGTTTTCTTTGGTCGAATACGCCTATGTTTGAACAGGAAGCCCCTAAGTGACATACTTACAAGCGTGGCGTTGAGCCGATCAAAAGGGTACCGACAACTATGTTCTCTTTGGTGAATACACCTATGTTTCAACAAGAAGACCCCAAGTGGCCATATAAACTTTTGGCCTTGCGCCGATCAAGAGGGTACCGAGAGCTATGCTCGATGAGCAGGAAGCCCCCAAGTGATCACGTGAACTTTGGCATTGCGCCGATCAAGAGGGTACCGACAGCTATACTCGATGAGCAAGAAGCCCCCAAGTGATCATATAAGTTTTGGCATTGCGTCGATCAAGAGGGTACTGACAGCTACACTCGATGAGCAGGAAGCCCCCAAATGATCATCAGGGACCTATGTTTGAGTTGTGTCATGCATCCACCTCTCTTTGGTCCTTGAAATTGTGGGCCTCAAGCCTCTTAAATGATGATAAAGACTCAGCTTTGAAAAGTGAAATGACAGAGGCCCTGAATTGTCAAGGATGTCGGGTTTATTATACTACTTATAATATATACATCCGATAACCATGTACATCATGAGAGCCGGAGGCTCTAGTATAGTAGGGCCAAAGATGAGTAATGTTCCACGGCCGACGGGTCTCCTCCTCCGATGTGTGTGAGTCCTTGTTGTCTCGAACGTCGATATGGTAGTATGACCCATTATGTAAGTTCTTGCTAACCACAAAAGGTCCTTCCCATGGTGGTGATAACTTGTGCATATCTGCTTGATCTTGGATGAGCCAGAGCACTAAGTCTCTTTCTTGAAATGTTCTCGTTTTGACCCGGTGGCTCTGATAACGCCGTAGGTCTTGCTAGTAAATCGCCGAACGAGCCGCCGCGACGTCACGCTCCTCATCCAATAAGTCAAGTGCGTCTTGACGCGCCTTTTCATTCTCAGCCTCAACATAGGCCGCCACCTGGGGGGAATCATGACGGATGTCACTAGGGAGAACCGCCTCTGCCCCATAAACCATGAAGAAAGGTGTGTAACCCGTAGATCTGTTGGGGGTCATGTTGATGCTCCATAAAACTAAGGGTAACTCCTCCACCCGACAACCCAGCGTTCTCTATAAAGGAACCATAAGCCGGGGCTTGATACCTCACAGAATCTCCTAATTTGCTCGTTTTGCCTGTCCATGGGAGTGAGGGTGAGCTACAGAGGAAACATCAAGCCAGATATGCTCCCGTAGGCAAAATTCTTCCATAGCACCTTTAGAAAGATTAGTGCATTATCTGTTATGATGTTGTGCGGATAGCCAAAACCGAAGATCACCTTCTTCATGAATTGAACCGCCGGTGCCGCATCACATTTACTAACCTGCTCTGCTTCAACAAACTTAGTGAACTTATCAACCGCCACCAATAGGTGGGTCTTCTTATCCTTGGACCTTTTGAAAGGCCCAAACATATCAAGCCCCCAAGTTGCAAACGGCCAAGTAATTGGAATCATCCGCAATTCTTGAGACGACACATGAGCTCGTCGTGCAAATTTCTGACCGCCGTCACATCTGCTTACCAAATCCTCAGCATCAGCATGAGCCGTTAACCAATAAAACCCATGACGGAAAGCCTTGGCTACCAGAAATTTAGAGCCGGCGTGATGACCACAATCTCCTTCGTGGATTTCTCGTAAAATCTCACATCCTTCTTCAGGAGAGACGCAACGTTGAAATGCTCCTGTAACGCTGCGATGGTGCAGCTCTCCATTGATAATCATCATTGACTTAGACCGCCGGGTTATCTGTCTGGCCAAGACCTCATCTTATGGGAACTCACCCCGAGTCATGTAAGCCAAATACGGAACCATACAATCAGGAATAGCATGGAGAGCCTCCACCAATTGTGCTTCCGGGTCAGGAACAGCAAGGTCCTCCTCTGTAGGCACTTTCACAGACGGGTTAAGCAGAATATCCAAAAACGTATTGGGTGGCATCGGCTTACGCTGAGATCCTAGCCGGCTTAAGGTATCAGCAGCCTTGTTCTTCCGGCGATCAATATGTTTAACTTGGTAACCCTTGAAATGACCTGCAATGGCATCAACCTTCCGGCGATAAGCCACCATAAGAGGATCCTTGGAATCCCAAGTGCCAGAAACTTGCTGAGCCACCAGATCTGAATCGCCAAACACCTCACCCGGCTTCAGCTCATCTCCTTAGCCATTCGAAGACCATGGAGTAAGGCCTCATACTCTGCTGCATTGTTAGTACAGGGAACATTAACCGGAGAACATAGGAAAACTTAACACCTCCTGGGGAAGTCAAAACAACTCCAGCCCCCGATCCCTCCAGCTGTCTGGATCTATTAAAGTGAATAGTCCAATATGTGTTATCCAACTTTTCTGCATGCGCCTTCAACTCTGTTCAATCATTGATGAAATCCACCAATGCTTTGGACTTGATGGTCGTGCGTGGTACATACTTTAAACCATGAGGACCGAGCTCAATGGCCCATTTAGCAACCCGGCATGTGGCTTCTCTGTTTTGAATGATATCTCCTAAAGGCGCAAAACTTACGAAAGTGATACGATGACCTTGAAAATATTGCTTATGTTTCCGGCTTGCCATAAAAAACCCATATACAAGCTTTTGCTAGTGTGGATATCTTTGTTTGGACTCGATAAGCACCTCACTGATATAATAAACCGGCTATTGAACTAGATATTCTTTGCCTGCCTCCTTACTTTCCACCACAATGTCTACACTGACGGCCCGGCTATTAGCAGCCACATATAACAACAAAGGCTCTTTATCAATAGGGGCAACAAGCACGGGCGGCTCAACCAACTGTTTCTTCAGATCCTCAAACACCTGATCAGTAGCATCACTCAAACAAAGTGATCCGTCTTTTTCATCATCTGGTAAAGGGGAATAGCCTTCTCACCCAGCCAGCTTATGAACCGACTCAAAGCCGCAATACGACCCGCCAGTCGCTAAACATCATTGACACACACCGGTTTAGCCAAAGACGTAATGGCTTTGATCTTCTCCGTGTTAGCTTCAATGCTTCTGTTAGAAACCAGAAATCCCAAGAGCTTGCCTGCTGGCACACCAAAGACACATTTGGCCGGGTTAAGCATCATCTTGTAGACCCAGAGATTGTCAAATGTCTCTTTCAAATCCTCAATCAAGGTCTCTTTCTCTCTTGACTTCACCACAGTCTCATCTACATAAGCATGAACATTGCGCCCAATCTGATTGTGAAGGCAATTTTGTACACACGGTTGATAAGTCGCCTGGGCGCTCTTAAGCCCAAAAGGCATAGACACACAGCAGAAGGCTCCAAATGGATTAATGAAAGATGTCTTCTCTTGGTCCTTAACTGCCATCTTGATCTGATGATAACTAGAATAAGCAACCAAAAAACTCAAACGCTCACAACCCTCCGTAGCATCAATGATTTGATCAATACAAGGGAGAGCCAACGGATCAGCCGGACAAGCCTTATTTAAGTCCGTGTAATCCACACACATTCACCAAGTGCCGTTCTTTTTGTGTACCAGCACTGGTTTAGCCAACCACTCAGGATGAAAACTTCAATGATAAACCCGGCCGCCAAAAGCCGGGACACTTCCTCACCAATGTCCTTGTGCCTCTCCTCGTTAAACCGGCAAAGAAATTGCTTGAACGGTTTAAACTTTGGATCAATATTAAGAGTGTACTCAGCAAGTTCCCTCAGTACACCCGACATGTCTGAAGGCTTCCATGCAAAGATGTCCCGATTCTCACGGATGAACTCGATGAGCGCGCTTTCCTATTTTGGATCCAGATTAGCGCTTATGCTGAACTACTTAGATGAGTCACCAGGGACGAAATCAACCATCTTAGTATCATCCGTCGATTTAAATTTTAGCGAAGGATCATGCAGAGTGGTTGGTTTCTTCAAGGATGTCATGTCCGCCGGGTCAACATTGTCTTTGTAAAATTCAGCTCCTCCGTTGCACAAACTGACTCAGCATAAGCCGCATCTCCTTCCTCACATTCCAAGGCCACCTTGCGACTCCCATGCACTATGATGGTGCCCTTATAACCCGGCATTTTAAGCTGCAAGTAGACATAACAGGGCCTTGCCATGAACTTAGCATAAGTCAGCCGTCCGAACAGAGCATGATAAGGGCTTTTGATTTTGACTACTTCGAAGTTTAATGTCTCAGACCTGGAATCATGCTCATCTCCAAAGGCAGCTTCTAACGATATGGCTGACTTACCCGGCACGACACCATGGAAGACAGTGTTGGATGGCTTAAGATTCTTATCTGTGAGTCCCATGCAACGGAAGGTTTCATAATAAATAATGTTAATGCTGCTGCCTCCATCCATGAGCAACTTAGTAAACTTATAACCCCCAACTTGAGGCGCCACTACCAAAGCCAAATGACCCGGATTATCGACCTGGAGTGGATGATCCTCTCGACTCCATACAATAGGCTGCTCTGACCATCGTAGATAACATGGGACCACCGGCTCAACAGCGTTCACAGCTATCTTGTGAAGCTTCTGATCCCGTTTACACAAACTGGTGGTGAAGACGTGGTACTGCCCACTATTCAATTGTTTTGGATTGTTCTGATAACCGGACTTCTACTGTTGTTGATTCCCCTGACTATTTTGCTGATTGTAACCACCCTGGTTACCGTGACCTTGAAACCTAGAACTTGAACCGCCGCCTCCATGACCCGGACCGTGGGAGTCGGACCCTGATCCGCCATTTGGGCCATGGTGGCGCTGGATGGATTCCTGAAAGCTTCTCATTATGCTGCAATCCTTCCACGAATGAGTAGCCGGCTTACGATCGATTCCATGTTTTGGACACGACTAGTGTAACATTGCTTCAAGGTCGAATCCTGCCCTCGGAGCCGGCGGCCCTTGCGGTCCCCTACGGTGCTGGTTATCATTGCGTGCACCTATGTTAGCCACAAAGTCATCAACTTTGTATTTACCGTTGCCACGCTGACTGGTAGAGTTGTACTGTTGTCCCTTCATGCCATTACTCTTCTTTCCCTTTCCCGACCTTTCATCCTCTGAATCAGGTTCCTTGGTACCATCAGTGTCAGCATACTTAACTAGAGGCGCCATCAGCTCCCCATGTCGTTGCAATGATGCTTGAGCCGCCCAAGCTTCTGGTTGAGTGGAATGAACCGACAATTTTTCTCCAACATCAGAACCGCCGAGCCAATGTTGATATTATCTGAAGAATGTATGATAGTTGAGACCCGGCGCACCCAGCTGGTTATTGCCTCGCCTTCAGCCTGAACGCAAGAAACAAATCCACAATCGACATAGGCTGCTTGCACGTGTCTTTGAAATTCTGTATAAACCGGGCCTTCAGCTCCGCCCATGACCTTATGGAATTAGCCGGCAATCCCTTCAACCAGGTATGAGTCGTCCCTTCTAACATCATGGTGTAGTACTTGGCGTAAGCAGCTGCACTAACATCCAGCATCTCCATGGCCATCTCGTAAATATCCACCCACGCCTCAAGGGGTTGATCGGCTGTGTAATTAGGCACCTTACGAGGCCCTTAGAAGTCCTTGGGCAGACACTCGTTTCGTGTAGCTGTCGTTAGACATGGCACACCAAAAGCCTTGGAAGTCACACCTTCCTAAATTGAAATTGTCGGGTAAACTGGCGCATGCTGATGAGCCGCCAGTTGAGCCGTCAACTCAGCCTCCCGACGTTCTCAGGCCTGGTCCACCAAATCTTGTGCGTTAGCTCCATTGTGTGCCGGGTCATGAGGTTGGTTACGGTGTCGTTCAGTACTTGAGACCGCTAGCGACTCAATGTGCTTGCTGTAGCTCTGGCTTGGATGAGGGGTCTCATGAATCCGGTCACGACTATAAGAGTAAGCCTGCTGCTACACCACAGCTGTTTGAAGAAGCTCCCTGGCCCTTCGTGTTACAACCGTGCTAGAGTTTCACCCCCGTCGGGCAGAGCCGCCAATCGTGTAGCTGCAGCAATCATGTTATCAAGAGGGGTGGAGTAATGACCCAGCGGTGTCATCACACGCTGAGGCGGAGTGCTGTTCATATGTAGCTGGCCGGGTAGTTCAACTATCCGGTTTACCACCGTCGGGTTACTGGCCCCAGCTCCAGCGGTGTTGAAGAGGTCCCTTGACTCGTAAACCAAGGGAAAACGACTCTGGTTCTTCCTCCTCAAGACTTCGTGTGAGGCGTTCTGATCTACCCTAAGCCAATATGAACGAGCTTGAATCCGCTTTGCTCGGGCGTCCAAAACGGCTTGTTCTGCGGCCATCCTACCGTTCTCTGCCGCTAAGTCTTCCTTAGCTTGCGCTATTCCATCACGTAATTTATCCACTTCTACCTTCTGTTGCTCCTGGTTTTCCGGGGTTACCTCAACCTCCATCAGAGTCGCTAGAGCATCGAGTAGATCTGTTAAGACTTGAGCCGATGGGCGAGCTGAACCGCCAGCCCCAGCTGCTGTGACCGTAGCTGCACCAGAAGTTACAGCCGCGGCAGCTGTCGAGCCAAGAATCGGCTGTGTGCTAGCCATGAGGATCGCCACCCTATTTGGCGGCTCACTGGGTCCGGAATATTGTCACCATCGGAACAGCCCCCAAGCCTTCCATCTTGTACCTGATACATTGAATTGGTCTCTCCTGTGGACTCCTCATCAGAGCAGATTTCTGTCTCATCACCAGAGACAGAGCCTTCCAACTCAGCCCCATGGGTGAACCCTACGAAGACATGCCTTACGGATGGCTGAGCTAGGGCGGGTCGTGCACGTTGAGCCGTCTCGATGATGTCAGTGCAGATGTCTGGCTCAGGGCCTGGCTCGTCGATCTTGCCGATGAAGACGTGGATTCCACCGAAGCGGACCCGGTACCCATACTCAATTGAGCCGGGCTCGGGGCCCCAGCCTACATCGTCGATGTAGAGCTTGCCGCAACGACTCTTGGTCATCCGGCCCACAACGTATCCCTTAAGCCCTTCGGAGCTTGAACTCGAAACCACCGTGCGCTGGCCCCATGATGGGCGCCAACTGTGGTGGAAGTGTGACGGCAGATGTCCTCATAGAGATTAATATTTTGCAGGAGTCTATGGAAGAAGGAATTGATGAAACTATGGGCTCATTAGATGAAAAAGATGATGAGGAGAGCGAATAACAAAAGGACGAAGAGCGGTTTAGCTACCCGTGCCCACCTTCTAATGAGAGTAACTCTTCAACTCATACATTGTTTAATTTCTGTTCATGCTTACCGGAGGATGAATGCTATGATGATTGTTATGATCCCGTTGATTCTTTTGAAATATCCCTTTTTGATGATGCTTGCTATGCTTGTGGCCAAGATGCCAATATGAATTATGCTTATGGAGTTGAACTTGCTATAGTTCCTTATGTTAAACATGAAATTGTTGCTATTGCACCCATGCTTGATAGTCCTATTATCTTTTTCAATTCTCCCGACTACACTATATCGGAGAAGTTTGCACTTATTAAGGATTATATTGATGGGTTACCTTTTACCGTTGCATATGGTGATTTTGATGAATATAATATGCATGTGCTTGCTGCTCCTACTTATAATTATTATGAGAGAGGAACTATATCTCCACCTCTCTATGTTTCCAACATGATAAAATTGCAAGAAACTGTTTATACTATGCATTGGCCTTTACTTTGTGTGCATGAATTTTTCTTGTATGACATGCTGATGCATAGGAATAGAGTTAGACTTCGTCATTACATGATATATCTTACTTTGTGCTCACTACTAAATTACAAATCATTGTTAATTAAAATTGGCTTTGATATACCTTGGGATCCGGGTGGATCCATTACTTGAGCACTGTATGCCTAGCTTAATGGCTTCAAAGAAAGCACTGCCAGGGAGACAACCCGGAAGTTTTAGAGAGTCATTTATTTCTGTTGAGTGCTTTCATATATTTTTAAAACAAAAAAAATAAAGAGGGGAACCCAAAACTTTTCAAAAAGGAAAGTGAAAGTGACAGAGACAAGCATTATTGAAGTGGGGGAGCTCCTTGAACTTTGTTCATGCTCACGAAAACTTTGTGAATCTTGATTACATAAAATTTTCAAAAGAAATAATTATCCCCTTGAACAATTCCATCATATTATAAAAATAATGTGCCAAGGTTTGCCTTTAGGATGTTTTAGATTACTTGTTGGTTTGTGCGGTGCAGGACAGAAACTTTGGCTGTAGTGCGTGATTTACATTTTTTACAGGAACGTCAAACGGTTCAGAAACATTTTTCCCTGTATTTCTATTTTTTTTTTCCTAATTTTGGTAGAATTTTTGGAGTAACAGAAGTATCGTGAATATTCAGATTACTAGAGACTGTCCTGTTTAAGACATATTCTGTTTTTGATGCATAGTTTGCTTGTTTTGATGAAACTATCGATTCCTATCGGTAGATTAAGCCAGGGAAAAGTTATATTACAGTAGCTATAATGCAAAAACAAAATATGAATTGGTTTGCAACAATAATTAGAGTAGTGATTTGCTTTATTATACTAACGGATCTTACCGAGCTTTCTGTTGAGTTTTGTGTGGATAAAGTGTTCGAAGATCGAGGATGTCTCGATGTGACGAGAAGAAGGAGACGCAAGAGCTCAAGCTTGGGGATGCTCAAGGCACCCCAAGTAAATATTCAAGGAGACTCAAGCATCTAAGCTTGGGGATGCCCCGGAAGGCATCCCATCTTTCTTCAACAAGTATTGGTATGTTTTCGGATTCGTTTCGTTCATGCGATATGTGCAAATCTTGGAGCGTCTTTTGCATTTAGTTTTCACTTTTCTTTTTTGCACCATGCTGGTATGAGATAGTCCTTGATTGATTTATATAATGCTCATTGCAATTCACTTATATCTTTTGAGTATGGCTTTATAGAATGCTTCATGTGCTTTGCTTGTATCATTTGAGGTTTGGATTGCCTGTTTCTCTTCACAAGAAAACCGCCATTTGTAGAATGCTCTTTTGCTTCACTTATATTTTTTAGAGTGTGGGCATATCTTTCGTATAAAGAATTAAACTCTCTTGCTTCACTTATATCTATTTATAGAGATTACAGGAATTGGTCATTCACATGGTTAGTCATAAAATCCTACATAAAACTTGTAGATCACTGAATATGATATGTTTGATTCCTTGCAATAGTTTTTTTATATAAAGGTGGTGATATAAGAGTCATGCTAGTTGAGTAATTGTGAAATTGAGAAATACTTGTGTTGAGGTTTGCAAGTCCCGTAGCATGCACGTATGGTAAATGTTGTGTGACAAATTTGAAGCATGGGGTGTTCTTTGATTGATTTCCTTATGAGTGGCGGTCGGGGACGAGCGATGGTATTTTCCTACCAATCTATCCCCCTAGGGGCATGCGTAGTAGTACCTTGCTTCGAGGGCTAATAAACTTTTGCAATAATTATATGAGTTCTTTATGACTAATGTGAGTCCAAGGATTATACGCACTCTCACACTTCCATCATTGCTAGCCTATTCTATACCGTGCATTGCCCTTTCTCACCTCGAGAGTTGGTGCAAACTTCGCCGGTGCATCCAAACCCCGTGATACGATACACTCTATCACACATAACCCTCCTTCTATCTTCCTCAAAACAGCCACCATACCTACCTATCATGGCACTTCCATAGCCATTCCGAGATATATTGCCATGCAACTTCCATCATCATCATATACATGACTTGAGCATTTATTGTCATATTGCTTTGCATGATCCTAAGATAGCTAGCGTGATGTTTTCATGGCTTGTCCATTTTTGATGTCATTGCTATGCTAGATCATTTCACATCCCGGTACACCACCGGAGGCATTCATATAGAGTCATAGTTTGTTCTAGACATCGAGTTGTAATATTGAGTTGTAAGTAAATAAAAGTGTGATGATCATCATTATTAGAGCTTAGCCCCAGTGAGGAAAGGATGATGGAGACTATGATTCCCCCACAAGTTGGGATGAGACTCCGGACTTAAAAAAATAAAAGAGGACAAAGAAGCCCAAATAAAAAAAGTGGCCAAAGAAGCCCACAAAAAAACAAAAAAAACAAAAAATGAGAGAAAAACAGAGAAGGGGCAATGTTACTATCCTTTTACCACACTTGTGCTTTAGAGTAGCACCATGTTCTTCATATAGAGAGTCTCTTGAGTTATCACTTTCATATACTAGTGGGAATTTTAATTATAGAACTTGGCTTGTATATTTCGATGATGGGCTACCTCAAATGCCCGAGGTCTTCATGAGCAAGCAAGTTGGATGCACACCCGCATAGTTTCCAGTTTGAGCTTTCATACACTTATAGCTCTTAGTGCATCCATTCCATGGCAATCCCTACTCCTCACGTTGACATCAATTGATGGGTACCTCCATAGCCCATTGTTTAGCCGCATCGATATGAGACTTTCTCCTTTTTGTCTTCTCCACACAACCTCCACCATCATATTCTACTCCACCTATAGTGCTATGTCCATGGCTTGCGCTCATGTATTGCGTGACGGTTGAAAAGGCTGAAGCGCGTTAAAAAGTATGAACCAATTGCTCGGCTTGTCATCGGGGTTGTGCATGATGGGAGCATTTTGTGTGCAGAAATGAAGCATGGCCAAACTATATGATTTTGTAGGGATGAGCTTTATTTGGCTATGTTATTTTGAGAGGACATAATTGCTTGGTTAGTATGCTTGAAGTATTATTGTCTTAATGTCAAATGATAGACTATTGCTTTGAATCACTCGTGTCTTAATATTCATGCCATGATTAGATACATGATCAAGATTATGCTAGGTAGCATTCCACATCAAAAATTATCTTTTTTATAATTTACCTACTCGAGTACGAGCAGGAATTAAGCTTGGGGATGCTGATACGTCTCCGTCGTATATATAATTTTTGATTGTTCCATGCCAATATTATACAACTTTCATATACTTTTGGCAACTTTTTATACTATTTTTGGGACTAACATATTAATCCAGTGCCCAGTGCCAGTTCCTGTTGGTTGCATGTTTTTTGTTTCGCAGAACATCCATATCAAACAGAGTCCAAACGGGATAAAAACTGACGGAGATTTTTTTGGAATGTATGTGATTTTTCGGAAGAAGAATCAACGCGAGACAATGCCTGAGGGGGCCGCGAGGAAGGGGGCGCGCCCTGGGCCCTCATGGCCAACCCGTAAGGTGTTTGGTGCTCTTATTTCTCCACAAGAATGCTAATATCCGGATAGAGATCGTGTCCAAAATTCATCCCAATCGGAGTTACGGATATCCGGGAATTTAAGAAACGGTGAAAGGGCAGAATCAGCCAACGCAGAAACAGAGAGAGACAGATCCAATCTCGGAGGTGCTCTCGCCACTCCTATTCCATGGAGGCCATGGACCAGAGGGTAAAACCTTCTCCCATCTAGGGAGAAGGTCAAGGAAGAAGAAGAATGGGGGCTCTCTCCCCCTCGCTTCCGGTGGCACCGAAGTGCCACCGGGGCCATCATCGTCACCACAATCTTCAACAACAACTTCACCGCCGTCATCGCCAACTCTTCCCCCCTCTATGTGGTGGTGTAACTCCTATTTTACCTGCTGTAATATCTATTTAAACATTGTGCTCAGCGCTATATATTATTTCCCAATGATGTATGGATATCCTATGATGTTTGAGTAGACCCATTTTGTCCTATTTGTTAATTAATGATTGTGATTGGTTTGAGTTGCATGTTTTATTATTGGTGCTGTCCTGTGGTGTTGTACGTGTCGCGCAAGCATGGGGGATCCTCGCTATAGGGTTTGCAATACGTTCATGATTTGCTTATGGTGGGTGGCGTGAGTCATAGAAATACAGACCCGAGTAAGTAGGTTGTTTGCGTATGGGAATAAAGAGGACTTGATGCCTTATAATGCTATGGTTGTGTTTTACCTTAATGATCTTTAGTAGTTGCGGATGCTTGCTAGAGTTCCAATCATAAGTGCATATGATCCAAGAAGAGAAAGTATGTTAGCTTATGCCTCTCCCTCAAATAAAATTGCAATAATGATTACCGGTCTAGTTATCGATTGCGTAGGGACAAATAACATTCTTGTGACAAAAAGCTCTCTACTAAACATAACTTAGTTGTGTCTCTATATAAACAACCCCTACTTTTTATTTACGTGATCTTTATTATCTTGCAAACCTATTCAACAACACCTACAAAGTACTTCTAGTTTCATACTTGTTCTAGGTAAAGCGAACGTAAAGCGTGCGTAGCGTTGTATCGGTGGCCGATAGAACTTGAGGGAATATTTGTTCTACCTTTACCTCCTCGTTGGGTTCGACACTCTTACTTATCGAAAGAGGCTACAATTGATCCCCTATACTTGTGGGTTATCACGCTGCTCCTCCGACTGGATCGACGGGCGCGCACGGAGACGCCAAGGGCCTTCGGGACTTCGCCCCTGCCTTACGACGAGTGCGGTGGCCACCCAAGTTCAGGTGGACCTGCCGCCCCGATACGATGGCGCGACACACCCAGCAGGCTTCCTCCAGGCATATGAGGAGGCTGTCTGGGCGGTAGGCAGTGACGACAAGGTCATGGCAAACTGGCTTCTCAACCTGCCAAGATCTTCGGTGGCCTCCTGGGAAGTGTTGTGTGGCCTCCTCATCGTGCGCTTTGTGGCACCGGCGCCTCACGCTGTCGCATCATTCCTGGGTGGTTCACAGGCGCCGCCCTCGGACCGCCATGTCAAGCAGTTCTTTCGCCAAGCAGGTGATCCATGCGTGCAGAGCTCCTCCGGGATGGACGACACCTGAGGCCGACCTCACCTTTGACTGAAAGGACCATCCTGCGACCACCGTGGGCGCAAGCGCGCCCTCGATGCTCTGCACCCCCACCATCTGCGACGTAGCGATAACCAAGACCCTCATCGACGGCAGGGCCGGCCTCAATGTGCTCTCCGTGGAAGCTTTCGTCTTGCTCCATGTGTCACATGGCTGGATCCACCCCCGCAAGATGTTCTCCGGGGTTGTCGATGGCTGCACCAGAACCCTGGGGGCAGGTCCGCCTCCCCATCACCTTCGGCACCTGTGACAACTACCGCACCGAGTTCATCGATTTCGACATCGCCCGCTTCAACCTCCCGTACAACGCCATCCTTGGGAAGCCAGCCCAGGCCAAGTTCATTGCGGCAACTCACCCTACCTACAACCTCATGAAGATGCCAGGGAGCAGCGCCGTCCTCACCTTGGCCGGAGACACCAAGGAGGCACTGGCGGCTCTCAAACTCGCTTTCAAGGTCGTGGTTGCTACGCGGACAGAAACGGGAGGCGCCCCTGAGGTCCCGGCGGCTGTGCCGACAAAAAAAGAAGTAGTTGTTCTCTCAAGATCGGTCAGAGACGAAGTAGGTGCCGGTTAACGAGAATGGGGCATCAGGAGCGACTTTCACCATAGGTGCCAACCTCGCCCAGAGCAAGAAAAGGCACTGGTCGATTTCTTGCACGTGAACAAGGAGGTGTTCGCATGGGAGCCCAAGGACCTGGTTGGAGTCCCAAGGGGGGTGATAGAGCATCACCTGCGGGTGTGCCCCAATGTGCGCCTGGTGAAGCAGAGGGCGCGGCGGCAGTCCACAAAGAAGCAGTAGTTCATCATCCAAGAAACCCTCAAGCTACAAGATGTTGGTGTCATTCGGGAGGTGCGGTACCCAGAATGGTTGGCAAACCCGATCATCATCCCAAGAAAGGCGGGAACGAACGCATGTGCGTTGATTTCACCAACCTCATCAAGGATTGCCCCCAAGACCCCTTTCCGCTACCACGCATCAACCAGATTGTCGACTCCACCGCTGAGTGCGACCTGCTGTGCTTCCTAGATGCATTCTCATGGTATCACCAAATCAAGATGGCAGTGCAAGATGTCGAGAAGACGGCCTTCCTGACCCCGTGCGGGGTGTACTGCTACACCTGCATGCCTTTTGGGTTGCGTAATGCCGGAGCAACCTTCCAGCGGCTGATGCACATCGCTCTGGGCCAACAACTCGGGAGGAATGCTGAGGCCTATGTCGACGACATACTAGTAAAGTCTTGGGAGTCAAGGACCCTCATGGAGGAGCTCGAAGAGACGTTCGCCAGCCTGCGCAAGGTCGACCCGCGGCTGATACGTCTCCAACGTATCTATAATTTTTGATTGCTCCATGATGTATTATCTACTTTTTTGGACATTATTGGGCTTTATTATCCGCTTTTATATTATTTTTGGGACTAACCTATTAACCGGAGGCCCAACCCAGAATTGTTGTTTTTTTGCCTGTTTAAGGTTACGAAGAAAAGGAATACCAAACGGCGTCCAAACGGAATGAAACCTTCAGGAACGTGATTTTCTCAACAAACAAGACCCAGGAGACTTGGACCCTACGTCAAGACACAAAAGAGGAGGCCACGAGGTAGGGGGCGCTCCTACCCCCCCCTAGGCTCGCCCTCCTATTTAGTAATAAATAATTTATCTAGCCTCTGTTTTGGTTGTGTTTTGTGTTTAATTAGTGTTTGTGCCAAGTAGAACCATTGGGAAGACTTGGGGAAAGTCTTGTTACACTTGCTGTAAAAAACAGAAACTTTAGCGCTCACGAGAACTACTTCCATTTTCATTTGGAAAGTGCTATTTAGTTAATTCTTTTTGAATATGATTAATAGATAAATTCCTCACGTCCAGCAATTTATTTTAGAATTTTTGGTATTCCAGATCTTGCGCTAGTTACAGGTTACTACAGACTGTTCTGTTTTTGACAGATTCTGTTTTTCCTGTGTTGTTTGCTTATTTCAGTTTATAAACCATAGAGAAGTTGGAATACACTAGGTATAACACCAATATAAATAAATAATGAGTTAATTACAGTACCTTGAAGTGGTCTTTTGTTTTCTTTCGCTAACGGAGCTCATGAGATTTTCTACTTTAAGTTTTGTGTTGTGAAGTTTTCAAGTTTGGGGTAAAGATTTGATGGATTATGGAACATGGAGTGGAAAGATCCTAAGCTTGGGGATGCCCATGGCACCCCAAGATAATCTAAGGACACCTAAAAGCCAAAGCTTGGGGATGCCACCGAAGTCATCCCCTTTTTGTCTACTTCTATCGGTAACTTTGAGCTATATTTTTATTCACCACATGATATGTGTTTTGCTTGGAGCGTCTTGTATGATTTGAGTCTTTGCTTTTTAGTTTACCACAATCATCCTTGCTGTACACACCTTTTGAGAGAGCCATACATGATTATTAGAATACTCCATGTGCTTCACTTATATCAGTTGAGTTATATAGTTTTGCTCTAGTACTTCACTTATATCTTTTAAGAGCACGGTGGTGGATTTGCTTTGTAGAAACTATTGATCTCTCATGCTTCCCTTAGATTATTTTGAGAGTCTTAAATAGCATGTTAATTTACTTAAATAATCCCAATATGCTTGGTATTCAAGAATAGTAAAAACTTCCTTATGAGTGTGGTGAATACTATGAGAAGTTTGATGCTTGATAATTGTTTTGAGATATGAAGATGGTGATATTAAAGTTGTGCTAGTTGAGTAGTTGTGAATTTGAGAAATACTTGTGTTAAAGTTTGTGATTCCTGTAGCATGCACGTATGGTGAACCTTTATGTGATGAATTCGGAGCATGATTTATTTTTTGATTGTCTTCCTTATGAGTGGCGGTCGGGGACGAGCGATGGTCTTTTCCTACCAATCTATCCCCCTAGGAGCATGCGTGTAATACTCTGCTTTGATAACTTGTACATTTTTGCAATAAGTATATGAGTTCTTTATGACTAATGTTGATTCCATGGATTATATGCACTTTTCTCACCCTTCCACCTTTGCTAGCCTCTCTAATACCGTGCACCTTTCGCCGGTATCATACACCCACCATATACCTTCCTCAAAACAGCCACCATACCTACCTATTATGGCATTTCCATAGCCATTCCGAGATATATTGCCATGCAACTTTCCACCATTCCGTTTATTGTGACACACTTCATCATTGTCATATTGCTTAGCATGGTCATGTATTTGACATCGTATTTGTGGCAAAGCCACCATTCATAATTCTTTCATACATGTCACTCTTGATTCATTGCATATCGCGGTACACCGCCGGAGGCATTCATATAGAGTCATATTTTGTTCTAAGTATCGAGTTGTAATTGTTGAGTTGTCAGAAAAATAAAAGTGTGATGATCATCATTATTAGAGCATTGTCCCAGTGAGGAAAGGATGATGGAGACTATGATTCCCCCACAAGTCGGGATGAGACTCCGGACGAAAAAGAAAAAAGAAGAAGAAAACAAAGAAAGAGAAGAGGCCATAAAAAAGAAAATAAAAGGCCCAACTAAAAAAAGAAAAAAATGAGAGAAAAAGAGAGAAGGGAAAATGTTACTATCCTTTTACCACACTTGTGCTTCAAAGTACCACCTGATATTCATGATAGAGAGTCTCCTATGTTATCACTTTCATATACTAGTGGGAATTTTTCATTATAGAACTTGGCTTGTATATTCCAATGATGGGCTTCCTCAAAATGCCCTAGGTCTTCATGAGCAAGCAAGTTGGATGCACACCCACTTAGTTTCTTTTGTTGAGCTTTCATATACTTATAGCTCTAGTGCATCCGTTGCATGGCAATCCCTACTCACTCACATTGATATCTATTGATGGGCATATCCATGGCCCATTGATACGCCTAGTTGATGTGAGACTATCTTCTCCCTTTTTGTCTTCTCCACAACCACCATTCTATTCCACCTATAGTGCTATGTCCATGGCTCACGCTCATTTATTGCGTGAACATTGAAAAAGTTTAAGAACACCAAAAGTATGAAACAATTGCTTGGCTTGTCATCGGGGTTGTTCATGATTTAAATATTTTGTGTGGCGAAGATGGAGCATAGCCAGACTATATGGTTTTGTAGGGATAACTTTATTTAGCCATGTTATTTTGAGAAGACATGATTGCTTTGTTAGTATGCTTGAAGTATTATTATTTTTATGTTAATATTTAAATTTTATCTTGAATCTTTCGGATCTGAATATTGATACCACAATTAAGAAGAATTACATTAAAATTATGCCAATAGCACTCCGCATCAAAAATTCTGTTTTTATCATTTACCTACTCGAGGACGCGCAGGAATTTAGCTTGGGGATGCTTGATACATCTCCAACGTATCTATAATTTTTGATTGCTCCATGATGTATTATCTACTTTTTTGGACATTATTGGGCTTTATTATCCGCTTTTATATTATTTTTGGGACTAACCTATTAACCGGAGGCCCAGCCCAGAATTGCTGTTTTTTTGCCTGTTTAAGGTTTCGAAGAAAAGGAATACCAAACGGGTCCAAACGGAATGAAACCTTCAGGAACGTGATTTTCTCAACGAACAAGACCCAGGAGACTTGGACCCTACGTCAAGACACAAAAGAGGAGGCCACGAGGTAGGGGGCGCGCCTCCCCCCCCCCCCCTAGGCTCGCCCTCCACCCTCGTGGGCCCCCTGTTGCTCCACCGACGTACTCCTTCCTCCTATATATACCTACGTACCCCAAACGATCACATACGGAGCCTAAACCCTAATTCCACCGCCGTAACTTTCTGTATCCACGAGATCCCATCTTAGGGCCTGTTCCGGAGCTCCACCGGAGGGGGAATCGATGACGGAGGGCTTCTACATCAACACCATAGCCCCTCCGATGAAGTGTGAGTAGTTTACCTCAGACCTACGGGTCCATAGTTAGTAGCTAGATGGCTTCTTCTCTCTTTTTGGATCTCAATACAATGTTCTCCCCCTCTCTTGTGGAGAACTATTAGATGTAATCTTCTTTTTGCGGTGTGTTTGTTGAGACCGATGAATTGTGGGTTTATGATCAAGTCTATCTATGAACAATATTTGAATCTTCTCTGAATTCTTTTATGTGTGATTGGTTATCTTTGCAAGTCTCTTCGAATTATCAGTCTGGTTGGGCCTACTAGATTGATGTTTCTTGCAATGGGAGAAGTGCTTAGCTTTCGGTTCAATCTTGCGGTGTCCTTTCCTAGTGACATTAGGGGCAGCAAGGCACATATTGTATTGTTGCCATCGAGGATAACAAGATGGGGTTTTCATCATATTGCATGAGTTTATCCCTCTACATCATGTCATCTTGCTTAAGGTGTTACTCTGTTTTCAAATTAATACTCTAGATGCATGTTGGATAGCGGTCGATGAGTGGAGTAATAGTAGTAGATGCAGGCAGGAGTCGGTCTACATGTGTCGGATGTGATGCCTATATACATGATCATACCTGGATATTCTCATAACTATGCTCAATTCTGTCAATTGCTCAACAGTAATTTGTTCACCCACCGTAGAATACTTATTCTCTCGAGAGAAGCCACTAGTGAAACCTATGGCCCCCGGGTCTATCTTCATCATATAAATCTCCTACTACTTATTTATTTCCTTTGCTTTTTACTTTGCCTTTATTTTACTTTGCATCTTTATCATAAAAATACCAAAAATATTATCTTATCATATCTGTCAGATCTCACTCTCGTAAGTGGACGTGTAGGGATTGACAACCCCTATTCGCGTTGGTTGTGAGGATTTATTTGTTTTGTGCAGGTACGAGGGACTCGCGCTTAGCCTCCTACTGGATTGATACCTTGGTTCTCAAAAACTAAGCGAAATACTTACGCTACTTTGCTGCATCATCCCTTCCTCTTCGGGGAAAACCAACGCAGTGCTCAAGAGGTAGCAGCGACTCAACCCGGAGAAATGTGTGTTTGGCGTCCACTGCGGGAAGCTGTTGGGCTTCCTGGTGTCACACAGGGGAATCAAGGCAAACCCAGAGAAGGTCAAGGAAATAGAAAGGATGAGTCTACCACAGACTCTTAAGGAAATGCAAAAGCTGGCGGGCTGTCTGACCTCACTAGGGCGCTTCATCTCCCAGCTGGGGGAGCGGGCTCTCCCATTCTTCAAGCTGATGAAGAAGAAGGCCCCGTTCGAGTGGACTCCGGAGGCTGAAGTGACATTCCAAGACCTCAATAGATACCTCACTAGCCCACCAGTGAAGGTGGCGCCGCGTCCTCTTGAACCCCTAGTGCTTTGCCTGGCTGCCACGCCTTACTCAGCCAACGTTGTGCTGGTGGCCGTCCGGGAGGAGCGCCAGGCCAAGGGCCTGCCACACGACGCCAGGTGCTCAGTCGAGACGATGCATGCCCAAGACGGTGTCCCTGAAGCCTCGGCGACAACAAAAGATGACCAGGTTCCACGGGACAACGCTCACGATGTTGCAGTTGCCCCAGTAAGTGACCAAGGTCCTGAGGTCCCCCAGCCTCAGGAGGTTTCAGACTCCACCAACAATTCCGCCCTTGTCGAGCACCCAGTGTACATCGTCAGTATAGTACTATGGGATGTGCGGGCATGCTACCCCATGCCACAGAAGCTCTTGCTCACGCTTCTCGTCGCCTCATGCAAGTTGCGCCACTAGTTCCAAGGCCACCCCATCAAGGTCGTCTCGGCTTACCCACTAGAGAGGGTGCTCCGGTGCCCCAATGTTGCGGGTAGGGTCGTTGAGTGGAACATCGAATTGCAGGCATTTCAGCTGGAGTTCAGCACCACTAGGGTCATCAAAGGCGCTGCACTTGCCGACTTCGTCGTGGAATGGACCGACGCTCTGGGTCTGAAGCAGGCAAGGACCGATCCCTCTTACCGGGGAGCGAGGCACCAGACGGCGCCTTCGCACGGCAAGGTGCGGGGGCTGGAGCCGTGCTCATCTCACCCACTCAGGACAAGCTCTACTACCCCGTGCAGCTCTGCTTCCAACATGGCGAAAAGGTCTGCAAAAAACATTGCGTGGTATGAAGGCCTGATCGCAGGTCTCAAGGCTGCGGCAGCCTTGGTTGTAAAGCACCTTACCATCTATTCTGACTCCCAGCTCTTCGTCAATTTCTCCAGCAAGGTATACGAGCTGAAGTACGAAAACATGGAGGCATACCTGGCGGAGGTACGCAAAATTTGGAAGCAATTCTTGGGCCTGGAGCTGCAGCACGTGCCTCGCGGCACGAACAAGGAAGCTGATGATATCGCCAAGAGAGCATCCAAGCGCCAGCCTCAGGAGCCTCTCATCTTCAAGGAGCAGCTCTTCAAGCCTTCAGTAGCCCCTTCAGCAGTGGAGCCAACACTGCCTCAGGAGGGGCTCCCCTGGACCATCCTCGGGAGCTCCCGCCTGCGGCCCGACCTCAGGAGCATGCCCGCTCCCCGTGCTCGAGCCTTAGGAGGGGTGCTGGACCAAAGAATTCAAGACGTACCTGCTTCAGGGAACCCTGCCGGAAGAGGAGGAAGACGCGTAGCGCATGGCTCGACACGCCACAACCTAATGCATTCAGGACGGTGAGCTCTACCAATAACGACCAAACGATGTTTCCTTGTGATGCATTTCCAGGGAACAGGGAGTGCGAGCTATTAGCCGACATACATGGCGGGGACTGCGGGCATCACTCATCGTCATGCACCCTCGTGGGCAAGGCATTCGGTAGCGGATTCTACTGGCCCACGATGCTCAACAACGCGAACGAGCTGGTGAAATCCTGCGAAGCGTGCCAGTTCCACACCAAGAAAATCCACCAGCCTGCTCAAGACGTCCAGACCATTCTGCTCTTGGGGCCGTTTGCGGTCTGAGGGCTGGACTTCTTGGGTCCGTTCCCGCGAGTGCCCGGGGGCTACCGCTACCTCTATGACGCGATCGACAAGTTCACCAAGTGGCCAAAGGAGGAAGCCGTTTACACCATCTCAGCCGGTTCGGTAGTCAAGTTCATCAAGGGCCTCGTGAGCCTCTTCAGGTTCCCTAATCGTATCATCACCGACAACGGCTCGCAGTTCACTAGCAATCTCTACAAAACATATTGTGCTAACCTTGGAACGCATATATGCTACGCCTCAGTGGCACACCCCAAGAGCAACGGCCACGCCGAACGCGCAAACGCAGAGGTCCTGAGGGTCCTCAAGACAAGAACCTTCAAGAAGAAGCTCGAGGCCTATGGCAGGGGCTGGCTCGACAAGCTCCAGTCCGTGTTGTGGTCCATCCGCACCACCACCACCAAGCCGACGGGTGAGACTCAATTCTTCCTCGTCTATGGAGCCAAAGAGATTCTCCCTCACGAGGTCAAGCATCGCTCCATGCGGATCTTAGTGTTTGACGAGGCACGCCAGGACGCCACGCGAGGGATAGACCTCGTGCTGGGGGAGGAACGCCGCCGTCAAGCCAAGCTCTTGGCAGCAAGGTACCAGCAGGCGCTATGGCGGTACCACTGCCGCAGCGTCCGCTCCAGGACGCTCGAGGTGGGTGATCTCGTTCTGAGGTGGGTGCCCTCCAGGGATGGGCTGCATAAGCTCTCTCCCATGTGGGAGGGCCCGTTTAGGAATGCCCGCATCTCCAGGCCTGGCGCCGCACGCCTGGAGATGCAGGATGGGATCCCCATCCAAAATTCCTGGAACATCCAGCACCTCCCAAAGTTCTACCCATGGAGCAAGGCCCAGTGCCTGTGAAGGTCTCCGCTCGTGACACTCTCACGTAATAATGAGTAGGGGTGTACACACCACGGAGTCTACAGAGAGCCGCCCTCAGCCCTCGGGGGCTCCCTCCCACGTCCTAGTGGCAGTACTTAGCTCCATGCTGGTGAGAAGACTAGTCTAGGTGCGGAACACGGCTGTTCATTTGCTTGCTTTCTGTAGTTGATTGCCCCCCATTTCTTTTAATGAAATTTGGAGTTCTTGCATTTTGGGTTGCCAAGATGGATTTTCCCTCTCGTCTTTTCTCTTGGCCGTCGGTCTCGGCCCAGGAGATGCGGCAGTTCCCCGTCGCTCTTCCTCGTGCGCGGGGGCTGGGCAGGTGTGTGTGCGCGCGTTGGGCTTGCCCCGCGCCACGATCACACTTCGCCACAACCCTGTCCCCCAGGGCCATGACCTTTTCTATCCTCGCGAGACACTCCTGAACAAGCATGTGATTTGCGCATCTTCTTAGGTGCGTGCCCCCCGGGTACCGCGACGTGATGCACTAAGCCACGACCAGCTCATGCATGAGGACTCGCGCAAGGAGGAACAAGACACCCAACAATATTTTTTGACAATTCTGTAGCTTCACGATGTCTCCTGAAGCCAGCAGCAAGGGGACCTCACGAGATGATTGAGGGCACACCATCATGAGGTGCGAGACTACCGTGAGTGTATCAAGTTAAGTTATCCTACCGCACCTACCCAGACATGAACATAACAACATATGTCAGAACAATAAGCATAGTATAGTGGTATAAGTACCCTGGTTCATTACATGCCCCAGTTGGGCCCTCTACTTTTTTCAAAATGCTGGGAAAAGGAAAGGCTAAACAAAAGTGGCCCACGCAACCACAACAGCTCCTGAGGCCAGGCTCCAGAGGCCTCTGGGCTCAGCCCGAGCCTTCCTACCACTTCATCGGAGCACGGAGATGAGACGATCTGCCACCGTCCTCGATGCGAGCCTGGTGACGTGGTGGCTGGTCATAGCCGCCGCTGCTCGTGCTCTCACTGGAGGAGCAGCCGCCACTGAACGAGCCACGGCCCCCGCCAAGGGCGAGCTCACCATCGGCGTCGCCGCGGCTATTGTCAAGGCCAAGCTCATCATCACCACTGTCCTCTTCGGGGCAGAACCCTGCACGACAGCCGTCCTCCCCAAACACCCTCACGAAGAGGGTCGCGACACCATTGAACTTGAAGTGGAGGGTGCACCTCCCGCTGAGGCCACGTGCGCGGGCAAACGCATGCCACTCGCGGGCTAGAGACACTTTCCCAATGGCGGAAACTTCGACCCCGACCCAAGAGGCCTTCCTGCAACAGTCATCAACCTACAACCAGAGGCCGTCAGGCCCCGCGACTGGTAGCTCGCCGGCAAAGAAGCGCAGAAGCTATAGCCAGGTGCCGGCCGGCCTCTCCGACCACACGATGAATTCCGGGAGGACCTCCGCCTAGTGGAAGCGCGACCGAGGAGGCCAGGCAACCATGGCACGCCTTCCCTCGTCGCATGGGGTGCCTCGGCCTTGGCGGCTTTTGCCGCGAGAAGGAGCACCGCGACGGCCGCCCAGGGCGGCGTCAGCCCCCGAAGGAGTGCGCTTGCACCCCCGAGGGGCCACCACAGGATTCGCGGCATGCTTACGGGGGTGGCCTCACCCTCTCTTGGGCGGCGGCGAGCTGGGTCCCTCCTTGGGGGCCTTCCCGTTCTCAGCAGTGGAGAAATTCCTCGTCGGATCCATGGTTGCTATAGCAAGCCAGCAAGGCTAGGAGGTGGAAGAAGGAGCGGATGGCGAGGAGACAGAGATGAGCAAGGGGGCTCTGCCCCTCCCATCATATAAACCCGGAAGGAGGCCAACCGCCGGCCTCCATGATCCCATGCAATGATGGTTTTCCCTGCAAGCAGTGAAGTCTCGTCTAGTCGAATAGTTGCCAAGGCAGCGTGGGGAAGCGTTGGTGCCCACGTCCCATCAGTTGCCACGCGTCGACCAAGGCCATAGCCGGTTGGGGCCCACGGTGCTCCACATTTGCCCTTTGGCTTCGCCTCGAACCCAACTTCGAGCGTGCATTGGGCCCGGGGGCTACTGTCAGCGTCCTGGGAATGGGGGTACCCTGACTTGCCTACATGCAGCCCGCGGCGTGGCTCCGTTAACAGCCCATTATGGCCCAGCTTCAGCATCAACAACCCAGGACCCTCGCCAGGGGCCAAGCCTCGTGAGGCGGACGACGCCAAGTCCACCCTGGGGGCAGCCTCACCAGGCTGGCTCCTGAGGAGAGGAGATATCTATGCAAGGTGCACCTCACATGGTTCGCACGACATGAGCCATGACGAAGAAGGTCAGGCGGGCGCCAGCGGGCGCAGTGTACCAGTTTCCTCTTTGGTGTTAAGGAGGCAAACGCAGGTGCGGGGTCCCGAGGAATCAATCAAAGGTTTTCATATCGGTGCAACAAGACCAAGACAACCAGGACGGTAGGACGGAGGTCATTGTGGAGCCCACTGCGGCGTCACCTCCAGAGGACTTTGTAGGCGAAAACCGCTTTTGACAGGATAAGTTGTACTAGTCGTCCCCCTTCGAATTTGCCCGTTGTGGGATCCCTTCCCGCCTATATTTGGGAAGAGGACCAAGGCCACTATAAATAGGACTTAGCCACCACCATAGAGGGGGATGGATTATTCAGATCATCCTCTCACCCACCAGATCATCGAGTTCAAGAACACCTCACCTCATGAGGCCATACTACCACTGTACTAGTTCATCCTCAGCCCCTTGAGGCAATCCACCCAAAACTGGAATAGAGTATTACACCGCAAGGTGTCCCAAACCAGGATAAACTGCTATGTCTCTTGTCCCTTGGGTTGGTCGAGTTAGGCCTGGGAATAATTGAGCGGGCAGACTGGGAGGACGAGTTCTTCGCACGCACCCCAGAGTTCAAACATCTCAAGGGTCTGTGAAACCCTGAATTCGACAGTACAGGATAATCAGAAACTATAACATCTGATTTGGCGTGTGTTGAAGATCCATCCCAACGCGACGACACCTAGCATGCTCTCAATGAAAGCACCAATGTCGGTTCTATATCTGGTATTTCTTGTAGTAGGGGTCCTAAGCTAGGCGTCTTGGAGCGATGGTAACACGGACATAGGATTTTACCCAGGTTCGGGCTCTCTCGAAGAGATAATACCCTACGTCTTGCTTTTGATTGTATTCATACGGGGTGCAGTACTCAGTACATGTATCTACCACGAGATTGTTCTAATGAATACTAGATCATCTATTAACTAGCTGGCCTCGATTTATATAATATGCACCGGAGGCCTAAGATTTAGAGGCGTCCTTGTCTTGTGTGCCAAGTCTTATGGAATCCTTGTGCCACCCGAAGTGGCCCATGGGTCAACCGCCATGGGGGTCCTCAGCCAGATCCACCTAGTCGGGAGAAGACATGGTGAGTACCCCCTAGTCTAGGACACCGTCAACTAGGCAGAGTCCTTCTCCCTTGTGTATGGTGCAAAGGTGGTGCTCCCCCACAGAACTCATGCATGGGTCACCTTGAGTGCTTGCTTGCGATGAGCTTGAGAAAGATTTGCAGCGTCAAGATGATGCCATGGTCCTTGAGGAAGATCGTCTTTGGGCTGCCGTATGGTGATGCACGTTACAACAAAACTTTGCACCACTACCACAACCCCAAAGTTCATGCCTGAGGCCTTGAGGAAGGCGACCTTGTTCTTCGGCGAGTTCAGTCCACCAAGAATTCAAACAAGTTGGAGCCGAAGCGGGATGGCCCTTATCGGGTTGTACGAGTCACTAGGCCTGGTGCAATCTGCCTAGAGACCGAAGATGGCACTCCTGTGCACAACTCATGGAATACTATGCATCTTTGCAAGTTCTATCCGTAAGGCGCGGGTTGCTGGGTTGTTCGCCAACCACCTTTTGTACGAGTTTGCCAACAAGGTATGTCATCCTTTGCACAAACCTGGTCGCAGATCCTGTGCATAGTGAAATAAAGCTAAGTGTTTAACAACTCTTGTTCAAGTTAACATTCTATGACAAGAAGTGCACCAAAGAAAAGATAAGTTGAAAACTTTGAAACAAATTCCCTTGAATGTTTTTGGCTTTTGTATGGAAAACCTACACGCGAAGGAACCTTACCGTGACCAGCTTGCGCTCTTACTTTGTTTCAAGTCCGCGCAATAATTTAAGTAGTTGCGCCGAGATTGACAAGTTATCTTACCTGCAGCGGCATTCCCAGCAGGCTGCTAAGGACCCATTCCTCAAACGCTCATGACAAGTGTGCACACTAGCAAGTTTCAACACAACGTAGGGTGTAAGACATGCACAAACAAAATTGAACAGGGGGAAACAACATACATTCATTCAGGCACAACAAGTTTATATTTAACCAATAACTTACCGCAGTTCTAACTTAAGATAAATATTGTCTTTGACATGGACTACTCGGGACAAGATGGAATGAGCCGACTACACTAAAAAAAGGACACATCCATGACATTTTGACCTGAATGAATTTTTTCTGTCATGTTTATGCCACTTCTATGATGATAACTCTCACAAAAACATGTATCATCATAGATGTGGTGGGCTCCTACTTCTATGACAAAAAATCATGATAGAAAATGGGATTTTCGTCCTGGGAGGGACGGGGACGCACCTTCATGATATTCTTTGGGCCGTACATGACATAAAAAATTATGGTGGAAGTGAGGGCAAGGACATTTTCACGGAGTTCCCGGTTACGGTGGGTGGTCGAGGCCAAGCGATGCATTGTGGTTTGCGTGTTTTGCTCATACGCGCGCGTGGTGCGAGCTGTGTTGCTATAACTGAACCCGAGCAAGAGGTGTTCACTTACTGAACCTGAGTGATCGCCTGATGGTACATTCTGAAGCTAATTGATTGATCCCTTCACTACTAACTGAACCCGACCGACTCCTTCGCTGCTAACTGAACCCCATCGATCGCTGCTGCTGCTGCGTACTGAAGCTGATCGAACCCTCGTGCGAGACGTAGCTAGCTGTGTCGGTAGCCTCTTGATGAATAGTGCCTGTTGCCGCCACGCACATGATATATAGAACAAGTTGAGACATGGTGAGTCGAGCCGGTTGGGTTGGCTATGGATGAACAATTCCCAGTGGGGGTTGGATGAACAAGACCCCGGCCATGTGTAGGCGGTTTCCGCAAGATGAACAGGACCCTGAGGTAGAATGTGGTTGCCGCTGGATGATCAAGACCCTGAGGAGGCCACCCACACACCCCAACCTGTTGGGGGTAGATGAACAGGACCTCGTGGAGGCTGGTTGAACTATAGCCGGTGGAGGCTGGATGAACAATAGCCCGTGGATGAACAATGGCTTGTGGAGGCTAGAGGAGGTCAATGGTGCATGAGCAGTAGCAGGTGGGTACTGGAGGAAGTCAACGGTGGATGAACAGTAGCCCGCGGAGTCCCGTTTTCTAGGATGCCACACCCCTCCCAATGAACAGGACCTCATTTCAACCGTAGGCAGTCGAAGAGAAGTCCGTTTCCTCTGTTTTGCGGCACGGCAGACCCCTCCCAATCTACAGGATCCCATTTCAACCATAGGAGCTCGAACAGAAGTCTGTTTCCTTAGTTTTGTGGTACGCCAGACCCCTCCCGATGAACAGGATCCCATTTCGACCGTAGGCGGTAAAACAGAAGGCTGTTTCCTCCGTACTGTGGTACGCTAGACCCCGTTTCGGCTGTTCCGTCCAAGCCGGTTGGCTCCCGTTGAACAGGACAAGTTTGGACCCAGCCGGTTGGTTGCCGATGTACACAATGCCATTGCAGTTGGCATTCAAGAGAACGTCTGCATGTACCTATGTGGCCGTCTTTTTTTTGCAACGTGGCTGTCATATGTGTATAGGATTTAGACGGGACTGCCTGAACTGCTACCGCTCCTTACTTGGCCATGATTCATCGTGGCAGACAGACTGATCGACCGGTGTGTACATGCACGTCTGCAACCACACACACAATGGTACGTATGCTTCGACCTGGAGGGTCCCAGCTATTAGGGATGATAAGAACGCACTTCCTTGCGTGCGAAGATAAAGTTGGTGGGTCCCAGCTATTAGGGGTAGGAATCATTTTTTGCATAATAAGAAGGCACTTCCTTCCGTGCAAAGATGTAGCTGGTGGGTCCAGCTGCCAGCCTCGTCATGTATAGTCCTCTTTCGATAGCTACCGTTCATTGACCACGCTGACGATGCCGCGCCGAGCGCACCAACGCAGTGGATGATGGCGAGGCCTGGGAAGGGAACGAACCGAAGTCGGGGAAGACACGGCAGTGGTTTCCCATGCGGAAGGGCGTACGAGGCTTGACTAGTTCGGCTGCGGTGTGACGCTGCCGTCGCCGGAAAATAACAAAGGGTGTGGGTGACGAAGGGAAGGCCTGGCCAGTGGTGGGAGTAGGGTGGGGTGATAACTGTAAGTGCATCTAGTGCCCCTTAGTGATTTTGGTGTATTCAAGACTTATAGGTTAAGGGACTAATGTGTTTTTAAGTGTACACAGGTCTATAAGTCTATGAGAAATTTGATATTTACAGAGAAAATCGACCCTTAAAAATGAAGTTCTTCGACTGAAGACTTTGGATTTCTAAAGACTTTGAAAGTGAAGAAATTGGTGCAATCCTGAAGACTTGGTATTCATTTGAGGAACATGAAGGTGAAGACTTTTGTTTTTGTAGTTTCATTTTCTCTTTCTTGAGTCTTAGAAAACACCGTACTGTTAAAGGGGGTTGAGGAAATACTAAGGAAAAATTTCCATGTGATGCTCAACTCAAATCCTACACCTACCAATCCCTTCGAGTGAAGCCATTGGAAATCTCATACAGTTCAGTCATATTCTTCCATGACAGAGACGAAGTTCTTCTGGTCTCTGAGGAATTTGTTCTGACTGAGGAGTTAGGAATTCGCCAGTTCGGATTACCTACATAGTGAGGAACATGATAGCCCTGAGGAATTTTATACTCAAATTTCTGACCGTTGCTGTGCTATGCGCCACCTATCCCAAAATATCTACCCACCTAACGGTCATATCATTGAAGGGCATTTATGTCTTATCATGCCGGGATGCTCCCTAGGCTATAAATAGCCACCCCTACATCCACTAGCTGGTTGGCTGCTCTGAGAGAAACTGACACTTGTCATATGAGAGCATCCCATTCTCTGAGGACTTTGAGTGAAAATCATCAAGTGAGGAAAACCCAAACCCAAACACCTACAAACCCCAAGTGGTTGAGCATCACTCAAGAGATTGATCCTTCGTGGATCCGACACTTGTTACCTTTGAAGACTGTGCTTCTTCCAGATGGTTAGGCGTCAAGGTCTAGAGCATCCAAGAGGAATTGTGGATTGCCGAGTGACCAAGTTTGTGAAGGTTCAGAAGTCACCTGAAGACTTACCATGAGTGACTGGGCGAGGTCTGTGTGACCATAGCTCAAGGGGAATACGGTGAGGACTAAGTGTCCCGAGCTGCGTGTTCAGGACTCGGTGTCCGGGACTGCGTGTCCTTAGGTTTAAATACCTAGCCACCCTAACCAGACGTACAACTGTCACAGTAGTTGGAACTGGTCTACCAATCATTCTCTTCACCGAGCTAACCGGTTCTATTTCCTCAACTCTTTCATTTCCTCATAACTGTGTTGAGTGCTTGTTCATATCTGTGTTTGAACACTTTGACTAAAGACTTCCTCAAATTCCTCAGTTCAATTTCTTCAGTCTGTTTGTCTTCATCCTGTGTTATCCTATGCTTACGCTTACTGTTTTCTGTGCTTGTCTTCATTTCATCATGATGACTATGCTTGTGCTCTATTATGTTTACTTTTGAGTACTTATTCCATTGCTAGTAGTTCTTCGCTAAGGAATTTCCTCACCTACAAATTCCTCAGTGAAGAATTCATAAACATCGCCTATTCACCCCCCTCTATTCGATATAACGCACTTTCAATTGGTATCAGAGCAGGGTACTCCCTTGTTCTGTGTGATTTTGGTTTAACCTCCTGGAGTTTTAGTTATGTCGACCGCAGGTATGATCAAGGTCTCTGCTGGGTGTCCTACCTTCGATGGGATGGACTTCCCCTACTGGAAGAATAAGATGTGAATGCATCTTGAGGCAATTGATAATGATCTCTGGTATGTTGTGGAAAATGGTGTTCCCTCAGTCACACCTTCTCTGAATGCTGCTGATGTGAAGAGATTCAAGCAACTCGATTCTCAAGCGAAGAATATCATATGTGGCCATATGAGCGAAGGACAGTATGGAAGAGTGAGTGCTTTGGAAACTGCTAAGCTTATCTGGGATAGGCTGTCCAAGGTGAATGAAGGAGTCTCAACACAGCGTGACTCTCGAGTTGATGTTCTTCGCAATCTCTTCAACCGCTTCAAAAGACTCGACAATGAAAATGTTCAAAAAACCTTCGATCGGCTCACTGACATCTCAAATGAGCTTCAAGCACTTGGTGCCACTGACATCACCGACCATGAGGTGGTGAAGAAATTGCTGAGATCGCTTGATTCCTCATTTGATACTCTGGCATTGATGATACAAGAACGTGCTGATTACAAGTCACTTGATCCCACTGATATCCTTGAGAGGCTAAATACTCATGAGTTCCAGCTTGCTGATAAGAGAGATCTCTATGGTTTGAGCTATGGCAGATCACGTGCACTGAAGGCCAAGGCAGTATCTGAGTCTGAAGATGAAGACTCTGGTAGCAGCCTTGGTGATCCTCAATAACTAAGCCATGAGCTAGCACTGCTCGTGAAGAAATTCCAGAAGTTCTCAAGACGTGGTCGCTTTGGAAGACCCTCAAGGGGCAATGATTCCTCATCAAGTGACTACAAGAAGAGGCTTTGTCACATATGCAAGAAACCTGGACATTACATTCAAGATTGTCCTCAGTGGGAAAAGGAATCAAAGAACAAGAAATACAAGGATTACAGTTCTGATGATGCGAAGAAAAAGAAGAAATCCTCAAAATCTTCATCATCAATATCCTCAAAGTCATCATCTCACAGAAGAGCAGCTCCAAGAAGGCTCGGGCATTCATTGGCAAGGAAATGGACTATGAGGCTGAATCTGAAGAAAATGAGGAAGAGGAGGCATCTGAGGAGTCCGAATCCGGTGTGGCAAGCCTGGCCCTCGCTACTGCATTTGTCAGCAAGTCTATCTTCAACACTGAAGAAAATGGCCTCACCAACAAGGCTGATAAAGGCAATGATTAATACGCTCCCTCCTATTGCTTCATGGCAAAGGGTGCCAAGGTACTCAAATATACCTCCTCTGAATCAAGTGAGAATGAATTTGATGAAAACCTCAAGCCCAGCTATTGTAAACTTGCTAAGATTGCTGTAAAACAACAAAGGGCTTTTGAAAAGGTTCAAAACATGTTAGAAAAAAGTGATGATATGTTGGGTGAAGAAATTGATCACACTAAAACCTTGACTGAAAATCTTCAGAGACTTCAGACTAGGTTTGACAACCTTCAAGGTCATAATAACACTCTCTTATCTGATCATGAGAAGCTTTCTTATGAATTTCTTCAAAGAAAGCAATATCTTGAAAAGCTAAGAATGAGTTATGAAGATCTTCAGAAGGAGCACGATTCATTACTTCCTCAACAAATCAACGCTTCTCAGGAAGAATTTGTTCCTCCATGCTTGAAGTGCATTGAACGTGAATCTGCTAATTCATCACCTGAATGTTCAAATGCTGCTAATGGTTCAAATTCTTCACCTGCCTCTGCTAGCACTAATTCCTCATCTGAGGACACTGCTAGTATCACTAACGATGCAGGGCTGAAGGAATTGTACATGGAAGGCATGTACAAAAGCCTCAAAGGGCACCAGACTCTTTGTGATGTGCTTAAAAAGAAGATCCTCAACAAGAACCCTAGGAAAGAGGGTATTGCCTTTGAGAGGAAACTCAATGCTGATGGTACATATTGGAAGCCTGAGCAGTACCCCAAAACCTCATGGGTTGCTGCAAAGGGACCTCCAGTTGATCCATCTAACTTATCTGGCTTTGCATGTGAATCTCCTCGTTCTGATGATGAGTCATTTGACTCCAACTATAAACTGTTCAAAAATCATAATGGTGAAGTATTTGCTAGATATGTTGGCACTAACTGCAGGAACGGTTCCCCTATGAAGAAAATCTAGGTTCCCGAAAGGTGCCTTGAAAGTCTTCAGGTGAAAGTCCTCAGGACACCACCTGTGAAGAATAGGAACCCCAGATCAAATTCTTCATATGGACCAATTTCCTCAAAAGGATGAAAGTCATCATATGAATATCATCGTGCTAACTACTCTGTTTCGCAGGGAAGAGCTAAGGGCCATGAATATAAGCATTATTCTTCTAATCATTATGTTCATAAGTCCTCGAAGAATTACTCTGCTTATTCATATGCTTATCCTAAGCCCTCTTATGTGAAAGGAAATGGACTGGCTTCTATGCCACGTTTCTTGTATGGAGCTCGCAGAGTGATGAACTCTTTGCCACCCCTTCAGATGTGGGTGGTGAAGAAAAAGAACTAATTTCTTCTGCAGGGTCAGGTCTCCAGACGTACGTAATCGTCTGAAGAATTTGCTGGAGACCTGAGTGTGCCTGATAGGACACAGGCTAACCACAAAGAAATGAACTATCATTTCTCACGTCCTCATACTGCTTATCTGTTCTATTGCTTGATGAAATTGATCTGATGATTTGATGTCATATTCTTCACTTATGAAGTATATGAGTTCGTAAGCTGCACTAATTCATCTGCAGGATGATCAACCCAAAGCCACTGAGAGGGTCCTCGATAGTGGATGTTAAATCACATGAGTGGTGACAAGAATCTATTGATGGATGCTCCATTATCTCCGTCGCATCTTGTAACACCCTCGATGCGGCTATATCTCCCACATGTCGAGGCACGACTTAGAGGCATAACCGCATTGAAAGCAATGTCGCAAGTTAGGCAATCTTCACAACATCCCATGTAATATAGATAATAAAAGGGGAGATAACATAGTTGGCTTACACTCGCCACGTCAATCAAGTACATAAATAGCATTACATCATTCAAACACTCATGGCCCGACTACGGCGCCAAAATAAAAGACAACCCAACATGAGACACGGTTTCGATCACCCCAACTGGGCACCACTACTGATCATCAGGAAAAGAAACATAGTATCATTGAGAGTCCTCGTCGAACTCCCACCTGAGCTCAAGCGCGCCATCTGGAGCGGAATCATCAGGCCCTGCATCTGGTTTGGAAGTAATCTGTGAGCCACGGGGACTCAGCAATCTCGCACCCTCACGATCAATACTATTTAAGCTTAATAGGAAAGGCAAGGCGAATATATGTGGAGCTGCAGCAAGAGACTAGCATATATGGTGGCTATCCTGTTCGCAAAAGAGAGCGAGAAGAGAAGGCAAAGCGCGAACGAGAAACTAGAGAACAACTTGCGCGAGCATTACTCCAACACCGTGTTCACTTCCCGGACTCCGCCGAGAACAGACCATCACGGTAACTCACACTGTTGATTCATTTTAATTAAGTTAAGGTTCAAGTTATCTACAACCGGACATTAACAAATTCCCATCTGCCCATAACCGTGGGCACGGCTTCCGAAAGTTCAAATCCCCGCAGGGGAGTCCCAACTTAGCCCATGACAAGCTCTCACGGTCAACGAAGGAATAGACCTCCTCCCGAGACGTTCCGATCAGACTCGGTATCTCGGTTCTTCAAGACACTTCGACAGGTTAAAAAAAATACAGCAACACCGCCCGAATGTGCCAACAAATCCTGATAGGAGCTGCACATATCTCGTTCTCAGGGCACACTCAGATTGTCTAAACTTCTGGTAGGCCAGCCCAGAGTTTCCCCTGGTAGCCACCGGCGGCGGACGAGTTGGACCAACACTCAGAGGAGCACTTGCCCGGGGGTGGGGTTAAATAAGATGACCCTCAGGCTCCGGAAACCCAAGGGAAAAAGAGGCTAGGTGGCAAATGGTAAAATCAAGGTTGGGCATTGCTAGAAAAGCTTTAATCAAGAAGAACTATCAAGGGGTTCCCATTATAACCCAACCGCATAAGGAACGCAAAATCCGGGAACATAACACCGATATGACGGAAACTAGGGCGGCAAGAGTGGAACGAAACACTAGTCGAGAGGCCGAGCCTTCCACCCTTTACCAAGTATATAGATGCATTAAGATAACATGGCAATATAATGATATCCCAACAAGTAAATAATGTTCCAACAAGGAACGGTCTCCCATCTTCACCTACAACTAGCAACGCTATAAGAGGGGCTGAGCAAAGCGGTAACATAGCCAATCAACAGTTTGCTAGGACATGGTGGGTTAGAGGTTTGACATGGCAATTTGGGAGGCTTGAAAGCAAGTGGTAGGCATCGTAGCATGGCATAGCAAAAGAGCGAGCATCTAGCAAAGCAAAGATAGTAGTGATTTCGAGGGTATGATCATCTTGCCTGCAAAGTTGTCAGAGTTGACTGGAACCTCGAAAGCAAACTCAACGGGCTCCTCGTTAGCGAACTCGTCTCCCGGATCTACCCAAGCAAGACAAACAAGCAACAAGGACACAATCAACCACGTGCAAGGATCAAACAATATGATGCAAAGATGGTATGCTATACGGGATGCAATATGTGATGCATATGCAAGATTTGACAAGGAATGCATGAACCTGGCCTCAACTTGGAAATCCAAGTATGCCACTGCAAAATGAGATGAAATCGCTTGAAAACGATATAAAGAACGCCGGAATCGGAGTTACGGTTAGGAAATGGCAAGCAATTCAAATATGACCACGTTCTGCGATTTACAACAAGTATTCATCTAAATGCAACAAGATGAACATGCTACAGCACCCAAACATGGCATCAAAATACATGGCAGGAATCCATTCATGAAGCTTAACAAAAGTCTAGCACTGAGCTACGGCCAATTCATCCATTAACAGATTCAAACAAGCATGGCAAAAATGCATTTGGTAAACAGATTTCAGACTTAGTGAAATTAACACTTGTCTGGAATTTCAGATCAGGTAGCACTCTTTGGAGCATGAAAAAAATATGCTACAGGACCTGAACATGGCAAAGTAAAGCATGGCATGGAGCTACTCAAAGAGCTTAACAAAAGTCCCTTAGTGACCTTGAGCCCAAAGGGATCAGAAAATACAATTGCAAGCATGTGAACATGGCAAAAACATAATCAGTTCTTAGACTTAGTGAAAACTGGAGCATGCTGAAACAGATATCAAGTAGGCATGTTTACGAGCTCGATGCACTCACTACAGAGCAAGTCATGACAAGCTAAGAATACACCCATCAAGAATACACAAAATGCAAGCTAGACATGGCAAGAACAATAACATAGCATGCACGGATCAACTACAACATTCCCGGCAAAATCGCTAACAAGTAGACAATCTGCACAGATTCACGAAATGACAAAAGTAGAGCTCGGTTGGCTCAAGCTAGGGTGCTCCATAATTGCAAAAAAAGACATGGATGGATAGAGCACTACAAGATTAACAAAACATCCTTACTGATAATCCTCAAAAGAGGCACGGATCACTAGGAAACAACATGAACATATGGCCATATGAGATAAACAGGTCAAGGACTTAGTGGAAATGCTAAGTCCCTGAAATCAGCATTAACGAATGCTCCACTTCGCAAGCTTGTGCTAGTCACCACACACATCACAAAAATACATGGGTTGCACCTCTGGATAGATGGCAAAACCCTTAACAAAACATATGTAGAGCTCATGGGCAGATCTGAAGGAAATATGCCCTAGAGGCAATAATAAAGTTATTATTTATTTCCTTATATCATGATAAATGTTTATTATTCATGCTAGAATTGGTATTAACCGGAAACATAATACATGTGTGAATACATAGACAAACAAAGTGTCACTAGTATGCCTCTACTTGACTAGCTCGTTAATCAAAGATGGTTATGTTTCCTAACCATAACAAAAGAGTTGTTATTTGATTAACGGGATCACATCATTAGAGAATGATGTGATTGACATGACCCATTCCATTAGCTTAGCACCCGATCGTTTAGTATGTTCTTCTATTGCTTTCTTCATGACTTATAGATGTTCCTATGACTATGAGATTATGCAACTCCCGTTTGCCGGAGGAACACTTTGTGTGCTACCAAACGTCACAACGTAACTGGGTGATTATAAAGGAGCTCTATAGGTGTCTCCAAAGGTACATTTTGGGTTGGCGTATTTCGAGATTAGGATTTGTCACTCCGATTGTCGGAGAGGTATCTCTGGTCCCTCTCGGTAATGCACATCACTTAAGCCTTGCAAGCATTGCAACTAATGAGTTAGTTGCAGGATGATGTATTACAGAACGAGTAAAGAGACTTGCTGGTAACGAGATTGAACTAGGTATTGGATACCGACGATCGAATCTCGGGCAAGTAACATACCGATGACAAAGGGAACAACATATGTTGTTATGCGGTCTGACCGATAAAGATCTTCGTAGAATATGTAGGAGCCAATATGGGCATCCAGGTCCCGCTATTGGTTATTGACCGGAGACATGTCTCGGTCATGTCTACATTGTTCTTGAACCCGTAGGGTCCGCACGCTTAAGGTTACGATGACAGTTATATTATGAGTTTATGAGTTTTGATGTACCGAAGGAGTTCGGAGTCCCTGATGAGATCGGGGACATGACGAGGAGTCTCTAAATGGTCGAGACGTAAAGATCGATATATTGGACGACTATATTCGGACATCGGAAAGGTTCCGAGTGATTCGGATATTTTTCGGAGTACCGGGTAGTTACGGGAGAAGCAATGGGCCTTGATGGGCTTTAGTGGGAAGAGGAAAAAGGGCCAAGGGGCTGCTGCGCCCCCCCTCCCCTCTAGTCCGAATTGGACTAGGGAAAAGGGGCCCGACCACCTCTCCTTCTCCTCCACTTCCTTCTCCCTTCCTCCCCTCTTGGTGGACTCCTACTACGACTTGGAGTCCTAGTAGGACTCCACATCCTGGCCGCACCAATTGCCTTGGCCGGCCTCCTCCTCCTCCATCCTTTATATACTGAGGCAAGGGGCACCCCATAGATAGAAGTTGATCCACGTGATCTTATTCTTAGCCGTGTGCGGCGCCCCCAGCCACCATATTCCTTGATAATATTGTAGTGGTGCTTAGGCGAAGCCCTGCGACAGTAGTACATCAAGATCGTCACCACGTCGTCGTGCTGACGGAACTCTTCCCCGACACTTTGCTGGATCGGAGTCCGGGGATCGTCATCGAGCTGAACGTGTGCTAAAACTCGGAGGTGCCGTAGTTTCTATGCTTGATCGGTCGGGCCGTGAAGGTGTACGACTACATCAACCAAACGCTTCCGTTGTCGATCTACAAGGGTACGTAGATCACACTCTCCCCTCGTTGCTATGCATCACCATGATCTTGCATGTGCGTAGGAAACTTTTTGAAATTACTACGTTCCCCAACAGTGGTATCCGAGCCTAGGTTTTATATGTTGATGTTATTTGCACGAGTAGAACACAAGTGAGTTGTGGGCGATATAAGTCATACTGCTTACCAGCATGTCATACTTTGGTTCGGCGGTATTGTTGGATGAAGCGGCCCGGACCGACATTACGCGTACGCTTACGCGAGACCGGTTCTCCCGACGTGCTTTGCACAGAGGTGGCTTGCGGGTGACAGTTTCTCCAACTTTAGTTGAATCGAGTGTGGCTACGCCCGGTCCTTGCGAAGGTTAAAACAGCACCAACTTGACAAACTATCGTTGTGGTTTTGATGCGTAGGTAAGATTAGTTCTTGCTTAAGCCCGTAGCAGCCACGTAAAACTTGCAACAACAAAGTAGAGGACGTCTAACTTGTTTTTGCAGGGCATGTTGTGATGTGATACGGTCAAGACATGATGCTGATTTTTATTGTATGAGATGATCATGTTTTGTAACCGAGTTATCGGCAACTGGCAGGAGCCATATGGTTGTCGTTTTATTGTATGCAATGCAATCGCGATGTAATACTTTACTTTATCACTAAGCAGTAGCGATAGTCGTGAAAGCACAAGCTTGGTGAGACGACAAAGATGCTACGATGGAGATCAAGGTGTCGCGCCGGTGACGATGGTGATCACGACGGTGCTTCGGAGATGGAGATCACAAGCACAAGATGATGATGGCCATATCATATCACTTATATTGATTGCATGTGATGTTTATCTTTTATGCATCTTATCTTGCTTTGACTGACGGTAGCATTATAAGATGATCTCTCACTAATTATCAAGAAGTGTTCTCCCTGAGTATGCACCGTTGCGAAAGTTCTTCGTGCTGAGACACCACGTGATGATCGGGTGTGATAGGCTCTACGTTCAAATACAACGGGTGTAAAACAGTTGCACACGCGGAATACTCAGGTTATACTTGACGAGCCAAGCATATACAGATATGGCCTCGGAACACGGAGACCGAAAGGTCGAGCGTGAATCATATAGCAGATATGATCAACATAGTGATGTTCACCAATGAAACTACTCCATCTCACGTGATGATCGGACATGGTTTAGTTGATTTGGATCACGTAATCACTTAGAGGATTAGAGGGATGTCTATCTAAGTGGGAGTTCTTAAGTAATATGATTAATTGAACCTAAATTTATCATGAACTTAGTCCTGGTAGTATTTTGCAAATTATGTTGTAGATCAATAGCTCGCGTTGTTGCTTCCCTGTGTTTATTTTGATATGTTCCTAGAGAAAATTGTGTTGAAAGATGTTAGTAGCAATGATGCGGATTGGATCCATGATCTGAGGTTTATCCTCATTGCTGCACAGAAGAATTATGTCCTTGATGCACCGCTAGGTGACAGACCTATTGCAGGAGCAGATGCAGACGTTATGAATGTTTGGCTAGCTCAATATGATGACTACTTGATAGTTTAGTGCACCATGCTTAATGTCTTAGAATCGGGACTTAAAAGACGTTTTGAACGTCATGGAGCATATGAGATGTTCCAGGAGTTGAAGTTAATATTTCAAACAAATACCCGAGTTGAGAGATATGAAGTCTCCAACAAGTTCTATGGCTAAAAGATGGAGGAGAATCGCTCAACTAGTGAGCATGTGCCCAGATTGTCTGAGTACTACAATCGCTTGAATCAAGTGGGAGTTAATCTTCAAGATAAGATAGTGATTGACAGAATTCTCTAGTCACCATCACCAAGTTAGTAGAACTTCGTGATGAACTATGATATGCAAGGGATAACGGAAATGATTCCCAAGCTCTTCGTAATGCGGAAATTGACGAAGGTAGAAATCGAGAAAAACATCAAGTGTTGATGGTAGACAAGACCACTAGTTTCAAGAAAAGGGCAGAGGGAAGAAGGGGAACTTCAAGAAGAACAGCAAGCAAGTTGCTGCTCAAGTGAAGAAGCCCAAGTCTGGTCCTAAGCCTGAGACTAAGTGTTTCTACTGCAAAGGGACTGGTCACTGGAAGCGGAACTACCCCAAGTGATTGGCAGATAAGAAGGATGGCAAAGTGAACATAAGTATATTTGATATACATGTTATTGATGTGTACTTTACTAGTGTTTATAGAAACCCCTCAGTATTTGATACTAGTTCAGTTGCTAAGATTAGTAACTCAAAACAGGAGTTGCAGAATAAACAGAGACTAGTTAAGGGTGAAGTGACGATGTGTGTTGGAAGTGGTTCCAAGATTGATATGATCATCATCGCACACTCCCTATACTTTTGGGATTAGTGTTGAACCTGAATAAGTGTTATTTGGTGTTTGCGTTAAGCATGAATATGATTTGATCATCTTTATTGTAATACGGTTATTCATTCAAGTAAGAGAATAAATTGTTGTTCTGTTTACATGAATAAAACCTTATATGGTTACACACCCAATGAAAATAGTTCATTGGATCTCGATCATAGTGATACACATAATCATAATATTGAAACCAAAAGATGCAAAGTTAATAATGATAGTGCAACTTATTTGTAGCACTGCCGTTTAGGTCATATTGGTGTAAAGCGCATGAAGAAACTCCATGCTGATGGGATTTTGGAATCACTTGATTATGAATCACTTGATGCTTGCGAACCATGCCTCATGGGCAAGATGACTAAGACTCTGTTCTCCGGAGCGAGCAACTGACTTATTGGAAATAATACATACTGATGTATGCGGTCCGATGAGTGTTAAGGCTCACGACAAGTACCGTTATTTTCTGAAACTTCACAGATGATTTGAGCAGATATGGGTATATCTACTTGATGAAACATAAGTCTGAAACATTTGAAAAGTTCAAAGAATTTCAGAGTGAAGTGGAAAATCATCGTAACAAGAAAATAAAGTTTCTACGATCTAATCGCGGAGACAAATATTTGAGTTACGAGTTTGGTCTTCAATTAAAACAATGTGGAATAGTTTCACAAACTCATGCCACCTGGAACACCGCAGCATAATGGTGTGTCTGAATGTCATAACCGTACTTTATTAGATATGGTGCGATCTATGATGTCTCTTACCGATCTACCACTATCGTTTTGGCGTTATGCATTAGAGACAGCTGCATTCACGTTAAATAGGGCACCATCTAAGTCCGTTGAGACGATACAATCTGAACTGTGGTTTGCAAGAAACCAAAGTTATCGTTTCTTAAAGTTTGGGGTTGTGATGCTTACATGAAAAAGTTTCATCCTAATAAGCTCAAACCGAAATCGGAGAAATATGTCTTCATAGGATACCCAAAGGAGACTGTTGGGTACACCTTCTATCACAAATCTGAAGGCAAGACTTTTGTTGCTAAATTCGGAGTTTTTCTAGAGAAGGAGTTTCTCTCGAAAGAAGTGAGTGGGAGGAAAGTAGAACTTGATGAGGTAACTGTACCTGCTCCCTTATTGGAAAGTAGTTCATCACAGAAATATGTTCCCGTGACTACTACACCAATTAGTGAGGAAGCTAATGATGATGATCATGTAACTTCAGATCAAGTTACTACCGAATCTCGTAGGTAAACCAGAGTGAGATCCGCACCAGAGTGGTACGGTAATCCTGTTCTGGAGGTCATGTTACTTGACCATGACGAGCCTATGAACTATGAGGAAGCGATGATGAGCCCAGATTCTGCAAAATGGCTTGAAGCCATGAAATCTGAGATGAGATCCATATATGAGAACAAAGTATGGACTTTGATTGACTTGCCCAATGATCGGCAAGCCATTGAGATTAAATGGATCTTCAAGAGGAAGACAGACGCTGATAGTAGTGTTACTATCTACAAAGCTAGAATTTTCGCAAAAGGTTTTCGACAAGTTCAAAGTGTTGACTACGATGAGAGTTTCTCACTCGTATCTATGCTTAAGTCTGTCCGAATCATGTTAGCAATTGCCGCATTTTATGAAATCTGGCAAATGGATAAACAAAACTGCATTCCTTAATGAATTTATTTAAGAAGAGTTGTATATGATGCAACCACAAGGTTTTGTCGATCCTAAAGATGTTAACAAAATGTGCAAGCTCCAGCGATCCATCTATGGACTGGTGCAAGCATCTCGGAGTTGGAATATACGCTTTGATGAGTTGATCAAAGCATATAGTTTTATATAGACTTGCGGTGAAGCCGGTATTTACAAGAAAGTGAGTGGGAGCACTACAGCATTTCTGATAAGTATATGTGAATGACATATTGTTGATTAGAAATAATGTAGAACTATTCTGCAAAGCATAAAGGAAAGTTTGAAAGGAATTTTTCAAAGAAAGACCTCGGTAAAGCTGCTTACATATTGAGCATAAAGATCTATAGAGATAGATTAAGACGCTTGATAAGTTTTTTCAATGAGTACATACCTTGACAAGATTTTGAAGTAGTTCAAAATGGAACAGTCAAAGAAAGAGTTCTTACCTGTGTTGCAAGGTGTGAAATTGAGAAAGACTCAAAGCCCGACCACGGCAGAAGATAGAAATAGAATGAAAGTCATTCCCTATGCCTCAGCCATAGGTTCTATAAAGTATGCCATGCTGTGTACAAGATCTATTGTATACCCTACACTGTGTTAAGCAAGGGAGTACAATAGTGATCTAAGAGTAGATCACTGAACAGCGGTCAAAATTATCCTTAGTGGAATAAGGAAATATTTCTCAATTATGGAGGTGACAAAAAGATTCGTCGTAAAAAGTTACGTCGATGCAAGTTTTGACACAGATCTGGATGACTCTAAGTCTCGATCTAGATACATATTGAAAGTGGGAGCAATAAGCTAGAGTAGCTCCGTGCAGAGCATTGTTTACATAGAAATTCGCAAAATACTTACGGATCTGAATGTGACAGACCCGTTGACTAAAATTATCTCACAAGCAAAACATGATCACACCTTAGTACTCTTTGGGTGTTAATCACATAGCGATGTGAACTAGATTACTGACTCTAGTAAACCCTTTGGGTGTTGATCACATATCGATGTGAACTATGGGTGTTAATCACATGGTGATGCGAACTATTGCTGTTAAATCACATAGCGATGTGAACTAGATTATTGACTCTAGTGCAAGTGGGAGACTGAAGGAAATATGCCCTAGAGGCAATAATAAAGTTATTATTTATTTCCTTATATCATGATAAATGTTTATTATTCATGCTAGAATTGTATTAACCGGAAACATAATACTTGTGTGAATACATAGACAAACAAAGTGTCACTAGTATGCCTCTACTTGACTAGCTCGTTAATCAAAGATGGTTATGTTTCCTAACCATAAACAAAAGAGTTGTTATTTGATTAACGGGATCACATCATTAGGAGAATGATGTGATTGACATGACCCATTCCATTAGCTTAGCACCCGATCGTTTAGTATGTTGCTATTGCTTTCTTCATGACTTATACATGTTCCTATGACTATGAGATTATGCAACTCCCGTTTGCCGGAGGAACACTTTGTGTGCTACCAAATGTCACAATGTAACTGGGTGATTATAAAGGAGCTCTATAGGTGTCTCCAAAGGTACATGTTGGGTTGGCGTATTTCGAGATTAGGATTTGTCACTCCGATTGTCGGAGAGGTATCTCTGGGCCCTCTCGGTAATGCACATCACTTAAGCCTTGCAAGCATTGCAAATAATGAGTTAGTTGCGGGATGATGTATTACAAAACGAGTAAAGAGACTTGCCGGTAATGAGATTGAACTAGGTATTGGATACCGACGATCGAATCTCGGGCAAGTAACATACCGATGACAAAGGGAACAACGTATGTTGTTATGCGGTCTGACCGATAAAGATCTTCGTAGAATATGTAGGAGCCAATATGGGCATCCAGGTCCCGCTATTGGTTATTGACCGGAGACATGTCTCGGTCATGTCTACATTGTTCTCGAACCCGTAGGGTCCGCACGCTTAAGGTTACGATGACAGTTAATTATGAGTTTATGAGTTTTGATGTACCGAAGGAGTTCGGAGTCCCGGATGAGATCGGGGACATGACGAGGAGTCTCGAAATGGCCGAGACATAAAGATCGATATATTGGACGACTATATTCGGACATCGGAAAGGTTCCGAGTGATTCGGGTATTTTTTGGAGTACCGGGTAGTTACGGGAGAAGCAATGGGCCTTGATGGGCTTTAGTGGGAAGAGGAAAAAGGGCCAAGGGGCTGCTGCGCCCCCCTCCCCTCTAGTCCGAATTGGACTAGGGAAAAGGGGCCGGCCACCTCTCCTTCTCCTCCACTTCCTTCTCCCTTCCTCCCCTCTTGGTGGACTCCTACTAGGACTTGGAGTCCTAGTAGGACTCCACATCCTGGCCGCACCAATTGCCTTGGCCGGCCTCCTCCTCCTCCTCCATCCTTTATATACTAAGGCACGGGGCACCCCATAGATAGAAGTTGATCCACGTGATCTTATTCTTAGCCGTGTGCGGCGCCCCCAGCCACCATAGTCCTCGATAATATTGTAGCGGTGCTTAGGTGAAGCCCTGCGACAGTAGTACATCAAGATCGTCACCACGCTGTCGTGCTGACGGAACTCTTCCCCGACACTTTGCTGGATCGGAGTCCGGGGATCGTCATCGAGCTGAACGTGTGCTAAAACTCGGAGGTGCCGTAGTTTCGGTGCTTGATCGGTCGGGCCGTGAAGACGTACGACTACATCAACCAAACGCTTCCGTTGTCGATCTACAAGGGTATGTAGATCACACTCTCCCCTCGTTGCTATGCGTCACCATGATCTTGCGTGTGCGTAGGAATTTTTTTGAAATTACTACGTTCCCCAACAAGATCATGCACACAATAATCATGGCAAAAATGACAAATATCTAATTGGAGCAGAAGATCTGACAATTATCTCAAATAGCACTCTTCTAACAGCATTTCGGGAATCAAGATGAACTCAAATGAAAATGATGCAGTGAGATGAAATGATGTACTCTCTGAGACGAACATTTTGATATGCTATTTGCCCAAAACGGAGCTACGGATGCAAAGTTATAGCGCGATGAACAAGGGCATATGGATCTGAGAATTTGAGGACTTAGAAGAAAATTCCATCTCGTGGTTAGTGTTTACTGTAGCTGCCAGATCTGGATCGCGGCGCGCTTCCCGAGGTTCACCGAAAAACGGAGGTGGGCCGTCGTAATTGGGGTCGCCGGGAAGGAGAGGGACCCCGGGGCGGTGGAGGATGTCGCCGGCGTCAGCGCGGCCGGGCGCGGCGCCGACGTGGCGTGGCAGTGGCGGGGCGAGGTCCGGTGGCGGCAGAGCGGGCTCCTGCCGGCAATGGCGCGCCGGGCGGCGGCGGCCGGGGCCGAGGAAGACGGCGGCGGGCGTGGACCGGGCAGCAGGGCGCGTCGCGCGGAGGGAGTTGGCTCGGGGGCCGGCGACGGGCCTGCCCGGGCCGACGGCTTGGAGGCGGTGAGGCGCCACGTGGCGGCGGCTGATTGGCGGCGGCGGATCGGGCGGTGCGTCCGGCTCTGTTTGGACGTGTCCGATGGCGGCGGAGACGGATTTTTTTAGGGTTTGGACGGGGGAGATCCGGAATTTGGAATGGGGGAGGTATATATAGGCATAGAGGGAGCTAGGAGTGTCCAAATGAGGTGCGGTTTTCGGCCACGTGATCGTGATCGAACGCTCTAGATGATGGAGAGGGTTTTGGTGGGTTTTGGGCCAAATTGGAGGGGTGTTGGGCTGCAACACACACGAGGCCTTTTCGGTCCCTCGGTTAACCGTTGGAGCATCAAACGAAGTCCAAATGGTACGAAACTTGACAGGCGGTCTACCGGTAGTAAACCAGGGCCGCTTGGTAAGTCTCGGTCCAATCCGGAAATGTTTAATCCCCACACACGAAAGAAAGGTAGAAATGACCACTGGAGGAGAACGGAGCGCCGGAATGCAAAATGGACAACGGGGAAAATGCTCGAATGCATGAGATGAACACGTATGCAAATGCAATGCACATGATGACATGATATGAGATGCATGACAACGACAACAACACACGGAGACAAAAACCCGAACCCAAGAAAATAAAATAACTTAACGCCGGAAACGGCAAGAGTTGGAGTACATATTGGGTAAATCATATCCGGGGTGTTACACATCTGAAGCATATCGCTTTGCTGACAAAGGAAAAAGTCAGGTATTGGGTCTAGGTAAGGTTGCGATCACAAAGGATCGACACATGGACAAAGTCATGCTTGTCGAGTCCTTAGGATACAACCTCATGTCTGTCTCAATGCTTTGCGATCCTGATATGGTTGTTGTCTTTGGCAAGTACCATTGTGTTGTGCTTATGGAAGCTGACAATTCCAAAGTCTTCGAAGGCTTTAGGATAGGAGACTTGTATATTGTTGATTTCTCTACAGGACCACAACCAGTCGTGTGCCTACTTACAAAAGCTTCAGAAGGCTGGCTCTGGCATCGATGACTTGGTCATGTAGGCATGAGGAATTTGCACACGCTTGCGAAGAAGAAGCATGTCATTGGCATTGAGAATGTCAAATTCCTCGAGGATCACTTATGCAGAGCCTGTGAAGCTGGAAAGATGACCAAGGCCAAGCATCCAACGAAGACAATCATGACTACCACTCGACCATTTGAATTGCTTCATATGGATCTTTTTTGCCCTAATCATTATTCTACTGTTACAAATGATGCATCTCTATATGGCTTTGTTATTGTTGATGATTACTCTCGATAGACATGGGTACACATTGTTACTTACAAACATGAAGTGCAGGAAGTCTTCGAACGATTTTCCTCGAGGGGTTCAACCAACTTTGGTGTGAAGATCAAGCACATCAGAAGTGACAATGGAACTAAGTTCAAGAATTCTGGTCTTGATGACTATCTTGATGAACTTGGTATTACTCATGAGTTATCTGCTCCTTATACTCCTCAGCAGAACGGTGTCGTGGAGCGCAAGAACAGAACTCTTGTTGAGATGGCTCGGACTATGCTTGATGAATGCAAGACACCTCGTTGTTTCTGGATTGATGCAATTGATAGTGCGTGCCACATCATCAACAGAGTATATCTTCACAAATTATTCAAGACGACTGCCTATGAACTCCTCACTAATAAGAAACCCAATGTAAGTTATTTCAAAGTCTTCGATGCTAAATGTTGGATTAGAGATCCTCATCACAACTCAAAATTTGCACCGAAAGCACATGAAGGTTTTATGCTTGGTTACGGAAAGGACTCGCACACCTACAGAGTCTTCAACAACGTTCTTCACAAGGTTGTTGAAACTGTAGATGTGCAGTTCGATGAAAGTTATGCCTCGCAAAGAGAGCACCTACCTACTGTGATAGATGAACCAGCACCTGAGGAAACTATCAAGTTCAAGGCTACTGAGGATGTCATTCCTACTGAAGAATCTGCTGAAGAATTCATTCCAGAACATGAAGAACGTCGAGCTAATGCACCTGAAGAAAATACTGAAGAAAATGGTGTTGAAGAAAATGCTGAACAAATTCATCATAGACAACCAGCTCATCCTCGCATTGCAAAATAAGTGCAAGTTGAAAAGATCATCAATGACATTAAAGCGTCAGGTCCTCTCACACGCTCAAAAGCTTCACATTTATCTAACTTTTGTGGGCACTATTCTTTCGTCCCTATCACAGAGCCCACTAAGGTAGATGAAGCATTTCTGGAGCCTGAGTGGATTCAGGCCATGCAAGAAGAATTACATCAGTTCGAGCTCAACAACGTCTGGGAACTGGTCAAACGTCCAGATCCTTGCAAGCACAATATCATTGGCACAAAATGGATCTATCGCAACAAGCAAGACGAAAATGTCCTTGTGGTAAGGAATAAGGCACGGCTTGTAGCTCAAGGCTACACACAGGTTGAAGGAATTGATTTCGATGAAACTTTTGCACCTGTTGCTAGACGTGAGGCTATTTGCATATTACTTTCTTATGCTAACCATCATGATATCACTTTATATCAAATGGATGTGAACAGTGCATTCCTCAATGGTAAGCTTGAGGAAGAAGTATATGTTGCTCAAACCCTATGTTTTGAAGATCCAAAGAATCCTGACAAAGTCTTCAGACTCAATAAGGCCCTATATGACCTCAAGCAGGCCCCACGAGCGTGGTATGATACTTTGAAGGAATTCCTTATGAAGAAAGGCTTCAAACCCGATACACTCGACTCTACTCTTTTCACTAAATCTTATGATGGTGAATTGTTTGTGTGCCAAATATATGTTGATGGTATTATCTTTGGCTGTACTGACCAACGTTATAGTGATGAATTTGCCTATATGATGAGTGAAGAATATCAAATGTCTATGATGGGAGAATTGAAATTCTTCTTAGGTCTTGAAATTCGTCAACAACGCAATGGCATATTCATATCTCAGGAGAAATACCTCAAGGATGTACTGAGGAAATTCGGCATGCAAGATTGCAAAGGCATCAAAGTTCCCATGCCCACAAATGGCCATCTATGCACTGATGAAAATGGTATGGACTTCGATCATAAGGTATACCGCTCCATGATTGGTTCTTTATTGTACTTATGTGCATCTAGGCCAGATATAATGCTTAGTGTTTGCATGTGTACCCAATTTCGAGCTACATCGAAGGAATCACACCATAAGGCTGTGAAGCATATTCTTCGATATATAGCCCACACACCAACACTTGGATTATGGTACCCCAAGGGCTCGGCTTTTGATCTCATTGGATATTCTGACTCGGACTATGCTGGTGATCGTGTGGACCACATGTCAACAACCGCAAACTCTCATGGACTACGGCATGAACATGAAGAATGTGCCTCTCTTCTGTGACAACGAGAGTGCCATCAAGATTGCTCACAAACCAGTTCAGCACTCGAAGACAAAGCACATTCAGATTCATCATCATTTTCTTCGTGATCATGGGTTGAAGGGCGACATTTCTATTGAGCATGTGAAGACTGAAGAACAGCTAGCCGATATCTTCACAAAGCCCTTGGATGAGAAGAGATTTAGCAAGTTGCGGTGTGAGCTAAATATCCTAGAATCTTCGAATGTTCTATGAAAAAGGACACTCATCCTAACACTTATGCAAAATTGATGACTTAGATGTGCAACACATGAAGAAACGGTTTTCTTTAATCAATGAAGAATAACACTATAAGTGTGAAGAAATTAATGAAGAATTTGATTCTCAGAACCCTACGACAATTGTACGCGGTGTCTGGAATCATCATTCTTATACGGTGGGTCACGCCACCACCAAAAGTTGAAATTCCTCAGTTGTTCAAATTCTTCAACGTTGCATTGTCTTCACTGCTTCCGTCGTTTTTCTTCATTGGCTATATATATGAGTTTATGTCCTCTACAACATTCACTTATGGCTATTTCTTCAAGTTGGTTGTTCTGCTAAGTGAATGTGATCAGACCCTTCCCCCTCTATGCTAAACTCAACCCAATCTATTCACAAATTCTTCATGTGCGTTCTATTTGAAACTCGTTCAAAATCTTCACTGTGTCCTTGTGAGCTGAAGAATTTGCGAACGAAAAGTTAAAACTTATCTTATCCAAATTTTCCGCTTTGCCGCTCAAACCGTTCCGCGTCCCATGTTATACTTATCTATTCGCCCACGATCTCCACTTCTCAGTACGCGGGTGACACATGTCAAGCGAATGAGAAGGGTCAGGGGCACGTTCATCCAAATTCTTCGGGCAAGCAGTTTTTCACCATGGCTATAAATACCCCTCTTCCCCCTTCCTCACTTCCTTTACTTCGCTCGACCTCTCTCCAGCTCAAGCTTCTCAAACTAGCGCCGCCGCTACTTCATGGTCGCCAGTGAGGAAGAGCTTCACTGTCTCGACCTCGTCACCGCCGTACTCGCGCCGGCCATGGAAATCTTCACTCCACCGCCGCCGTAGTCGTCTTCCTCCGCCGAGTTAGGGCATGGAAGATATGCATAGACGAACTTCACTTCTCCACCTCATAGTTCGCCGTGTTTTTCGTTCAGGGTAATTAAAAGTTACTTTTACTGCCCTCTGTGATTTAAATGATTATCTATAAAATCTTCAAAGGTGTTTTTCTTCAAATCTTCATGCACTAAAACACCTCACATGTCATCTTTTCTTGATTTATTTCTCTAAGCTAAAAATTTCTCTTCAAGATTGCTCAATTGTGCGGATTTATGATCTGTACAACTCTGGAACCTAAGACTAAGAACGCCCAGTGAAATTCTTCAAGACTCGTCTAGTCAAATTCCTCAAACTTGTTCTTTTTACAAGACCTTCTGAGAACGCATATGACCTCTCCAAATTCCTCGCAACTATACTCTATTCACAGGTACTCATGTCTGCTGCTGAATCACTAGGTTCTCATCAGCTTAACTCATTTGCAACGTTCCTCGAAGAAAAGTTGCATACTTTTTCAGAGAATTCAATTGTTCAAATTCCTCAACTGAAGAAAATGGCTGACGGCAAGAAGCCACAGAAAGGAGGAAAGAGCACTGAGGTCAACACTGCCTTTGAAATCCCTGATGACATATACAAAGATTACTACACTCCTGATGAGGCCAAGTTTGGAAAAGAGGACAAAAATCAGCGCAAGGTGCGCATACAGATGATAGAGAGGAGATGGGCAAGAGAGTGGAGGGAATACAGATATGTTACTCCCAAATACATGAAGAAATTTGCACTCAATCCTCCATGCCCAAGACCTCTATTGGCACCTGGCCAAATAGCTGATCCCACCAGCCTCAAGCGCGGTGAGGATTATCCTGATGAATGGGCCAAGCACCAGGCCAAGTTGGCTAAAAAAGAAAAAGAAGCAGTGAGGAAATTCAACGAAGACTCTGCTGCTGTTGCTGCCACTGAGGCCTCTGTCAAGCCTAATAAGGCCATGTCAAACAAGCCTGCCACAAACCAAGTGCTTCGACTTCAGTGCCCTTAGGACCAAGTTCCATAGCAATGCCCTCACGGCCAGAATCTTCAAAGCCCTCAAGGCCAACTCCTCATGTTGATCCTGCTCCACCAAAATCCTCAGCTCCTCCAAAGTCCTCGGCTGCTGCGACAAAGTCCTCTTCACCTGTGCATCTTGCCATGTGCCAAAGGACTACAGGCATCTCTATTTCCTCAGGAGCTTCAGCTAGTTCCTCAGCTGCACCCAATTCTTCAATGGGACCCTCTCTGCTAAAGACAAAGGCCACTGCTGGACGAGGTCCTCGCCCTGGTCATCAGAAGAAGCAGGTCGCCTTCCAAGTGTCGTCTGAAGATGACGAAGCTGATGATGAAGAACTTGTTGAGATCATCAGAGACAGGCAAGTCAGGGCCGCTAGAGCCAAAGGCACAAATGTGCCACTGCTTTTGGATCCAAGGTTGATCCTCGACTATATTGATCTCTGGCACAAGGACCCAAACACTCCTATGCCTGATTTCAAGTTGTCTCGTGGCCAAAGTCACATGCTGACCCATTTCATCCAAGAAGAAAAATGGAAATATGAGAAGGCCAGGCAGATCAAGAAAGTGCAATATAAGAAGGAGAAATTTCTGAAGAAAAACATTGTCACTATGACAACTGATGAACTTGTAAAAATCCAGTCTAAAATCAAAAACCTTAGTGACGACTTCAAAGCCTACTCTGCTGATTGGCAAGGTGTAACACCCCGTATGTAACATGCCATATTTGTATTCCATCTCTTGCCATTTCCGGCACTAAGTTATGATATTTCCTCATTGTCGGGTTTTTTTCTTCATCTGTTTTTGTCTTTGTCATGCATCTCATATCATGTCATCATGTGCATCGCTTTTGCATACGTGTTCGTCCCATGCATCCGAGCATTTTCCCTGTTGACCGTTTTTCAATCCGGCGCTCCTATGTCCTCCGGTGTCCCTTTCTACCTCTTTTCTTGTGCGGGTGTTAAACGTTTTCGGATTGGACCGAGACTTGTCATGCGGCCTTGGTTTACTACCGGTAGACCACCTGTCAAGTTTCGTGCCATTTGGACTTTGTTTGATACTCCTACGGTTAACTGAGTAACCGAGAAGGCCTCATGTGTTGCAGCCCAAAACCCACCTAAACCTCCTCCATCACCTAGGCCGTTCGATCACGATCGCGTGGCTGCAAACCGTGCTCAATTTGGAGCCTACTAGCTCCCTCTACCTCTATATATAGGTCCCTAACCCTAGTCTATCGCCCTCCCACGCGCCGGACATGTCCGGGCGCGCCGGACATCATCGCCGCCACCAACCGGGGACTTCCACGTGTCCCGAGACGGCCCCCACTTTGCCGCCAACCCCGCGGGCCCGCGAGGCCCAGCGCCGGCCCTCCCGGCCCGGCTCCTCCCGCCGCCCGACGCCGCCCGCTCCTTGGATCCCCGCCGCCATCTCCCTCGGCGCCGGCACGCTCCGCCACCATCGCGCCATCTCCGCCGCGCACCGCCCTGCTCCGGCGACCGCGCCCGAGCGCGCCTCCTCACCGCCCCACGCCGGTGAGCTCCACCGAGCCCCGCACCGCCCCAAGTCCGGCCGCCCTCCGTCCTCTCCTCACCGATCCGAAGCTCCCCAAGTCCGCGACCTCGGGCACATCTCGGGCGAACATCGATCCCCGTGCAGCTACAGTGTCCTGATCCGATCTGGATCTGAAACCCTATTCTCGGGTTGACTTTTGCCTCCTCCCAGATATTTTTTTGCATACATTGACATGCCATAACTCTGCATCTGTGGCTCCGATTCGTGCGTGTAGCATATCGAAATGTTCGTCTCGACGAGTACTTCATTTCATCTCATTGCATCATTTTCATTTGAGCTCATCTTGATGCCCTAAATGCTGTTGGAAGAGTGCTAGTTTCTGTTAGTTTCAGATTATTATCAGCAAATGCACTTTTTTCATTTTTGCCATGATTAATGTGTGCCTCCTATGGATTTGAGCTCTACATGAGTTTTGAAGTATGCCATGCCATCTTTACAGGGGTGTATGCCATGTATTATTGTGATCTCTGTGGTGACTAGCACAAGCATGCAAAGTAGCCCTCTCAATGTTGTTGATTTCAGGGACTTAGAAATATTCTAAGTCTTTGTCCTGCTATAATTTTTATGCCATGTGTTCATGTTGCTACCGAGTGATCCATGCCTCTTTTGAGCATGATCGGTAAGGATGTTTTGTAGATATTGTGGTGTTCTATCCATCCATGTATTTGTTTGCAATTATGGAGCACCCTAGCTTGAGTCAATCGAGCTCTACTTTTGCTATAAAATGTTCCTAGCAGAATGTTTACATGTTAAGCATTTTTGCCGAGCTTGTTGTTGTTGATCCGTGCATGCTATGTTGTTGTTCTTGCCATGCCTACCTTCTATGCCATGTCTACTTGTTGTGTATGCTTAGTTTATCATGCAATGCCTTGTGGTGACTAAATCGAGCTCGTAAACATGCCTACTTAATGTCTGTTTTGCCATGTTCTAGTTTTCTACTAAGTCTGAATCTGTTAACGTTAATTGCAATGTTCACATGGATGCTATTGTATTTTATGATCCCTTTTGTATTATGGTTAGTAAGGGACTTGTAACACCCCAGATGTAATTTACCTAATATGTACTCCAACTCTTGCCGTTTCCTGCGTTAAGTTATTTTATTTTCTCAGGTTCGTGTTTTTGTCTCCGTGTGTTGTTGTAGTTGTCATGCATCTCATATCAAGTCATCATATGCATTGCATTTGCATACGTGTTCGTCTCATGCATCCGAGCATGTTCCCCGTTGTCCGTTTTGCATTCCGGCGTTCCGTTCTCCTCCGGTGGTCATTTCTACCTTCTTTTCGTGTGTGGAGGTTAAACATTTCCGGATTGGACCGAGACTTGCCAAGCGGCCTTGGTTTACTACCGGTAGACCGCCTGTCAAGTTTCGTACCATTTGGACTTCGTTTGATGCTCCAACGGTTAACCGAGGGACCGAGAAGGCCTCGTGTGTGTTGCAGCCCAACACCCCTCCATTTTGGCCCAAAACCCACAAAAACCCTCTCCATCATCTAGAGCGTTCGATCACGATCACGTGGCCGAAAACCGCACCTCATTTGGACACTCCTAGCTCCCTCTATGCCTATAAATAGCCCCCCTCCGAAATCCATGGGTTCTTCTCCCCCGAAACCCTAAAAATTCATCTCCTCGGTGCACCGGACATGTCCGCCGCGCCGAACACCCTGTCCGCCGCCTCCCGCGGCCACTGAGAGGCCACCACGTGTCACGCCGCCGCCCCTCCGCCGCCGGCCCGCCCGGCCCGTGCGGGGCCCTCCCCGGCCCGCGCACCCGCCGCCGCCTGCCGCCCGCCTCCGCTGCCCAGCGCCGCTTCCCCGTCACCGGCCGCCGCCCTCGACGCCGACCGCCGCCGCGGCTCACCTCGCCGGCGCCCGTGCCAGGGAGAGGAGCTCCCGGCTCCGGCGACCACGCCCGGCCGCGCCGACTCCGGCGACGCCCTCCGCCGCCTCCGCCTCCCCAAGTCCCGGCCGGCCCTTCCCCAGCGGCCTCAAGCTCCAACTCCGGCGGCCTCCCCGTCAAACTCCAGCGCCGACCCCGGCGGTCCTCGGTTCCTGCGCCCCAGACCTGGATCTGGAAACCCTAGGGGTTGACCTCTCTTTTTTCCCTAAGTCCCTAATTATTTTGCTAACTTCATCATGTTGTATCTCCGCACCCGTAGCTTCGTTTTGGGCGTGTAGCATATCGAAATGTTCGTCTCAGAGAGTACATCATTTAATCTCATTGCATCATTTTCATTTGAGTTCATATTGATGCCTGAAATGCTGTTGGAAGAGTGTTATTTGAGATAATTGTCAGATCTGCTGCTCCATATAGCTATTTGTCATTTTTGCCATGATTAATGTGTGCATGATATGCCCCTGAGCTCTACATGTGTTTTGTTATATGCTTTGCCATCTTTCTAGAGATGCTGTCCATGTATTTTTGTGATGTGTGTGGTGACTAGCACAAGCTTGCAAAGTGGTGGATTCGTTAATGCTGATTTCAGGGACTTAGCAATTCCACTAAGTCCTTGATCTGTTTTTATCAATATGCCATATGTTCATATTGTTTCCTAGTGATCCGTGCCTATTTTGAGGATGATCAGTAAGGATGTTTTGTTAATCTTGTAGTGCTCTATCTATCCATGTCTTTGTTTGCAATTATGGAGCATCCTAGCTTGAGTCAATCGAGCTCTACTTTTGCTATTTCGTGAATCTAGGCAGATTGTCTACTTGTTAGCGATTTTGCCGAGGATGTTGTAGTTGAACCGTGCATGCTATGTTGTTGGTCTTGCCATGTATAGCTTGTATAAAGTGTATTCTTGATGGGTGTATGCTTATATTGTCATGACATGCTCTATAGTGAGTGCATCGAGCTCGTAAACATGCCTACTTGATATCTGATTCGCATGTTCCAGTTTTTCTCTAAGTCTGGGATCTGATTATGTTTTTGCCATGTTCACATGCTTGCAATTGTATTTCATGATCCCTTTTGGCTCAAGGTCACTAAGGTACTTTTGTTAAGCTCTTTGAGTAGCTCCATGCCATGCTTTACTTTTCCATGTTAAGTTCCTGTAGCGTATAGATTTCTTGCTCCAAAGTGTGCTATCTGATCTGAAATTCCAGACAAGTGTTAATTTCACAAAGTCTGAGATCTGTTTACCAATTGCACTTTTGCCATGCTTGTTTGAACCTATTAATGGATGAATTGGCTGTAGCTCAGTGTTCATCTTTTGTCAAGCATCATGAGTGGATCCCTGCCATGTATTTTGTTTCCATGTTTGGGTTCTGTAGCATGTTTGTCTTGTTGCATTTAGATGGCTACTTGTTGTTTATCGCAGACCGGTGCCATATTTGAATTGCTTACAATTTCCAAACCGTGTCTCCGATTCCGGTGTTCTTTATATCGATTTCAATCGAAATCACCTCACCTTTCCAGTGGCACACTTGGATTTCCAAGTTGAGGCTAGCTTCATTCATTCCTTGTCAAATCTTGCATGTGCATCACATATCGCATCCCGCATAGCATACCATGTTTGCATCATGTTGTTTGAGCTTCACAGGTGGTTGATTGTTTCCTTTTTGCTTGTTTGTCTTGTTTGGGTAGAGCCGTGAGACGAGTTCGCTAACGAGGAGCCCGTTGAGTTTGCTTTCGAGGATCCAGTCAACTCTGACAACTTTGCAGGCAAGATGATCATACCCTCGAAATCACTTCTATCTTTGCTTTGCTAGATGCTCGCTCTTTTGCTATGCCTATGCTACGATGCCTACCACTTGCTTATCATGCCTCCCAAATTTCCATGTCAATCCTCTAACCCACCATGTCCTAGCAAACCGTTGATTGGCTATGTTACCGCTTTGCTCAGCCCCTCTTATAGCGTTGCTAGTTGCAGGTGAAGATTGGAGACCGTTCCTTGTTGGAACATTGTTTACTTGTTGGGATATCATTATATTATCTTGTTATCGTAATGCATCTATATACTTGGTAAAGGGTGGAAGGCTCGGCCTCTCACCTAGTGTTTTGTTCCACTCTTGCCGCCCTAGTTTCTGTCATATCGGTGTTATGTTCCCGGATTTTGCGTTCCTTACGCGGTTGGGTGATAATGGGAACCCCTTGACAGTTCGCCTTGAATAAAACTCTTCCAGCAATGCCAAACCTTGGTTTTACCATTTGCCACCTGGCCTTTTTCCCTTGGGTTTCGCGGACTCAAGGTCATCTTTATTTTAACCCCCCCTCCGGGCCAGTGCTCCTATGAGTGTTGGTCCAACCGAGCGATGTCCGGGGCTACCAGGGGCAACTCTGGGCTGGCCTACCCGATGTCTTGCTCATCCGGTGTGCCCTGAGAACGAGATATGTGCAGCTCCTATCGGGATTTGTCGGCACATCTGGGTGGTGTTGCTGGATTTGTTTTAACTTGTCGAAGTGTCTTGTAGAACCGGGATACCGAGTCTGATCGGAATGTCTCGGGAGAAGGTATATCCTTCGTGGACCGTGAGAGCTTGTCATGGGCTAAGTTGGGACTCCCCTGCAGGGTTTTGAAGTTTCGAAAGCCGTGCCCGCGGTTATGGGCAGATGGGAATTTGTTAATGTCCGGTTGTAGATAACTTGAACATTAACTTAATTAAAATGAATCAACGGTGTGTGTTACCGTGATGGTCTCTTCTCGGCGGAGTCCGGGAAGCGAACACGGTGTTGGAGTAATGCTTGTGGCAGGTTGTTCTCTAGTTATTCGCCGCGCTTTGCCTTCTCTTCTCGCTCTCTTTTGCAAATAGGTTAGCCACCATATATGCTAGTCGCTTGCTGTAGCTCCACATATTACCTTGCCTTACCTATAAGCTTAAATAGTCTTGATCGCGAGGGTGCGAGATTGCTGAGTCCCTGTGGCTCACAGATTACTTGCAAACCAAATGCAGGGCCTGATGACTCCGTTTCAGATGACGCGCTTGAGCTCAAGTGGGAGTTCGATGAAGCTTCCCATCATTACTATGTGTCTTTCCCTGATGATCAGTAGTGGTGCCCATTTGGGGCGATCGGGACCGTGTCGCATGTTGGGTTGATCTTTTATTTTGGCACGGTAGTCGGGCCATGAGTGATTAGATGATGTTATGAAGATTGCCTAACTTGCGACATTGCTTTCAATGCGGTTATGCCTCTAAGTCGTGCTTCGACACGTAGGAGATATAGCCGCATCGAGGGCGTTACCGGACTTTTGTTGTATGCTTTGAGTAGCTTCATGCCATGCCTTGCTTTGCCATGATATGTTCCTGTAGCATGTTGTTACCTTGCTCTAAACATTGCTTCCTGATGTTAAATTCCTGGCATGTTGTTATTTTCACTAAGTCCGTAACCTGTAATCTTTTGCACTTTTGCCATGCTTGTTTGAACTTGTTATTGAGTGAATTAGCCATAGCTCAGTGTTCGTATTTTTTCAAGCATCTTGAGTGGATCCCTGCCATGTATTTTGTTGTCATGTTGGAGTCCTGTAGCATGTTGTTCTTGATGCATTTAGATGGTCTCGTGTTGTTAATCGCAGACCGGTGCCATATTTGTTTTGCTTGTCATTTCCAAACCGTGCATCCAATTCCGGTTATCTTCATCTTGATTTCGACCGAAATCAACTCCCCTTTCTAGTGGCACTCTTGGTTTTCCATGTTGAGGCCAGGTTCAATCACTACATTCCGAATCATGCATATGCATCGCATATCGCATCCTGCATGTCAGGCATTGTTTTGCATCATGTTGCTTGTGCATTGCACGTGGTTGATTGTGTCTCCCTTCGCTTGTTGTTCTTGCTTGGGTAGAGCTGGGAGACGATTACGCGTGATCGAGTAGCCCGTTGAGTACGCTTACGAGGATCAAGCTAACGTCAACTCGGAGAACTTTGCAGGCAAGATGACCATACCCTCGAAATCACATCTATCGTTGCTTGCTAGATGCTCGCTCTTTTGCTATGCCTATGCTACGATACCTAGCACTTGCTTATCATGCCTCCCATATTTCCATGTCAAACCTTTAACCCACCTTGTCCTAGCAAACCGTTGTTTGGCTATGTTACCGCTTTGCTCAGCCCCTCTTATAGCGTTGCTAGTTGCAGGTGAAGATTGGAGTTTGTTCTTTGCTGGAACATGTTTATTGTTGGGATATCACTATTATATCTTGTCTACTTTAATCCACCTATATACATGGTAAAGGGAGGAAGGCTCGGCCTTATGTCTAGTGTTTTGTTCCACTCTTGCCGCCCTAGTTTCCGTCATACCGGTGTTATATTCCTTGATTTCGCGTTCCTTACACGGTTGGGTTATAATGGGAACCCCTTGATAGTTCGCCTTGAATAAAACTCCTCCAGCAATGCCCAACCTTGGTTTTACCATTTGCTACCTAGCCTCTTTTCCCTTGGGTTTCCGGAGCCTGAGGGTCATCTTTATTTAAACCCCCCTCCCCCCGGGCCAGTGCTCGTCTGAGTGTTGGTCCAAACTAGAGCCCTTTGCAGCGCCCCCTTGGGGAAACTCGAGGTTTGGTTTTAGTTGTACGGAGCGCTCATCTGAGTGTGCCCTGAGAACTAGATATGAGCAGCTCCTATCGGGATTTGTCAGCACATTCGGGCGGCTTTGCTGGTTTAGTTTTACCATTGTCGAGATGTCTTGTAACCGGGATTCCGAGTCCGATCGGATTGTCTTGGGAGAAGGAATATCTTTCATTGACCGTGAGAGCTTGTGATGGGCTAAGTTGGGACACCCCTGTAGGGATTTGATCTTTCGAAAGCCGTTCCCGCGGTTATGGGCAAATGGGAATTTGTTAATGCCCGGTTGTGGAAAACCTTAAACTAAAGTTAATTAAAATGAATCAACAGAGTGTGTGGCCGTGATGGTCTCCTTTTGGTGGAGGCCGGAAAGAGAACACGGTCTCAAGTTATGCTTGACATAGGTTGTTCTAGGATCACTTTTTGATCATAGTTTCTCGACCGTGCCGTTGCCTTCTCTTCTCGCTCTCTTTTGCGTATGTTAGCCACTATATATGCTAGTCGCTTGCTGCAGCTCCACATCATACTTTTACCCTTCCTATAAGCTTAAATAGTCTTGATCGCGAGGGTGTGAGATTGCTGAGTCCCCGTGATTCACAGATTAGTTCCCAAAACCAGATGCAGGGACTGATGATGCCATTCCAGATGATTCGACTGAGTTCAAGTGGGAGTTCGATGAGGACTCAGGACGATACTATGTTTTCTTTCCAGACGATCAGTAGTGGTGCCCAGTTGGGGCGATCGGGGACTATGTTGCATTTGGGGTTTATCTTTATTTTGGTTCTGTAGTCGAACCTTGAGTGTAACTGGATGAATTTAATGATATTTATGCTATTTGTGTGACGTGGCGAGTGTAAGCCAACTATGTACCTCTTTCCCTTATGTATTACATGGCTTGTTGTGAAGATTACCTCACTTGCGACATTGCTTTCAATGCGGTTATGCCTCTAAGTCGTGCTTCGACACGTGGGAGATATAGCCGCATCGAGGGCATTACAAGTTGGTAATCACAGCCTTCCCCGACTTTAGGAGCCCCCTGCTTGATCGAATCGCTGGCGTTGTTGAGTCTAGAAAAATGTTTTGTGTCATTTAGGATTATATATATCAGAGAGTATGATTCTTTTTACTCCTCAGTCCCTTCATCGCTCTGGTGAGGCATCCTGACATAGAGTTTTGACTCTTTTCTTCTCAAATTTCACTAAAAAAATTAGGATCACGCGGGTATCTTGGAATCGTTCCGATGATTTTGTGACGAGAACATTGTTCTTGGTGCCTCCTGACATTTAGGGGTTGTGGCAGTGTCCTGGGGAGTTGAGCTCCGAGGTGTTGTCGTCACAATTTTATCGTTACAATTCTGGAATACCTGAGTTTCGCCGACATCGAAAATCTCTTTTATGCAGTTGTTGGTGAGATAACCTCGACGCCACCCAGTACTGGGGCGGGTGTTCGGGAGTATTGCCACAACTCGTATAACGGATGCTTTTCGAAGTTTGAGGTAAATGATTTCCGAAGGTTTCTTGGTTATGTGTTGAAGGATGGATACAACTGGATGTAGGATTTGCTAACTTTGGGGGAGATATTATGCTTCCCCTGTATCCCCAACACCTGATTGCATAACCGGGAAAGGTTCGGGAGTTTCATAGGTGGCAATTCTTGTAGCTCTAGTATTTCTTCCGCGGATATTTGGTTTGTGATTGGATAATCCTCACCAAGTATTTGTTCTTGTCCGTACCTTGTTGTTTTATTCTTCTACCTCTATCTAAGTGGCTTCTCAATTTATGGAAGTGTGACCATTTCAATTGGAATGCATTCATTCATTTTGTTCGGATGTGAAGACTATATGTTGCAATTTCGATCCATTTGATTCAGCTTGAATATATGTCTGTCAAGATGCTAACGGATGTCACCCTCTCCAGGATGGCTCCTCCAACGTGTAACAATCCTGAACCGCCACCACCACCTCCACCTCCGAAGGCATGGCAAGCTGTGATGGACGCTACCAATGCAAACACGCAGCTGATCATGCAAATTTTGCAAGAGCGCAACCAAGGCCATGGCAACAATCAGAATCAGTTTGCTACACTCAACCAGTTCCTCGCTAACCAGCCAAAGACCTTCAGCAACTGTGTCGAGGCAACAGACGCTGATGATTGGCTCGTGGATATCTGCAAGCATTTCGAGTGCAGCAACGTCAGGCCTGAGGACTTTGTCAAGTTTGCCTCGTTCCAACTCAAAGACCAAGCTGCAGAGTGGTATCAGTAGTACAAAGATTCAAGAGGATGCCGTGTGATTACCTGGGATGAGTTCCGTCAGGACTTCAAAGCTCACCACATTCCTCAGAGTGTTGTTGAGAGCAAGCGTGAGGAATTCCGCAACCTGAAGCAAGGCAACTTGTCTGTTTACCAGTATAACATCATGTTCCAGAAGCTCGCTCGTTTTTCCAAGCAGGACGTCCCCGACGAGAAGAGCATGATTTATCAGTTCAGAGGTGGCCTCAGAGCAGATCTTCAACTTGCTCTCGTTCTTTTGAGCCGAAGAAGTACGATGAGTTTTACAACATGGCACTGAAACAAGAGACTGCTCAACTCAAGTGCGATGCTTCCAAGAAGCGAGTTAGAGATGCAACTCCTTCTTCCTCAACTCAAGTGGCAACTAGGCAGCAAAAGTATTGGCTGCCTCCTCCTCCGTTCCGTCAGCCTTATCAACAGAAGAGCAAAGGTGGCAATGGATCTTCCCACCCATCCAACCCAGGCTTTCAGAACAAGACTTCGTCTCATGCTCCAAGATCAAGTGCTCCGTATCACCGTCCGCTCTCGGAGGTCACGTGCAACAAGTGTCAATAGAAGGGTCACTATGCCAACAAATGCTTCAATCAGAGGCGTCTTCCTCCTCCTCCTGTGAGATTTTCCAGCACCGCAATGGTCAAGCATAATCCCAAGCACGCCAAGGTCAACTTGATGAACGCAGCTCAGGCAGAGGACTCGTCAGATGTTATCATTGGTATCCTTCCTGTTAACGATGTTCCTGCAAAAGTTCTTTTTGAGACCGGTGCATCGCATTGTTTCATATCTAAACCTTTTGCATCAAAGTATGAGTGTGATTATCAGCATTTGCAATGATACTTATCAATCGTGTCCCCGGGAAAGCAAATGACAGCTAATATTTGCGTCTCGGATGTTACTATCACGTTGGGCGACTACAAATTTCTAGCTTATCCTATTGTTCTCGGCGACTCAGATATTGATCTTATTCTCAGAATGGATAGGATTTCTAAGCATAAGGCTCACCTTGATTGTGCTGTCAGGCAGATTCAATTGACACATTCGTCTGAGGATGTAATCGTCTTTGCCGCTCGTGATGATACCATTCGACTGTTTTCTCTCAATGAGAAGGGCGAGCTAGATGCCATCTCTCAGATTCCAGTCGTTTGTGAATATCAAGACGTCTTTCCAGAACAGCTTCCAGGAATGCCTCCGCACCGGCCAGTTGAATTCGTCATCGATCTTGAGCCTGGCACGGAACCTGTTTGCAAACGTCCTTACAAGCTTGGACCTGAAGAGTTGAAGGAGCTGAAGAAGCAACTCGATATTCAAGAGCGTATGGGTCTCATCCGACCAAGTTCTTCTCCATGGGGTTGTGGTGTTCTTTTTGTGAAGAAGAAGGATGGAACGAACCGACTTTGTGTCGACTACCGTCCATTGAACAAGAAGACCATAAAGAACAAGTACCCACTTCCCAACATCAATGAGTTTTTCGAACAACTCAAAGGTGCTCAAGTATTCTCCAAGCTTGAACTCCGTATGGGCTATCATCAGATTCGCATTCGTGAAGAAGATGTACCCAAGACAGCATTGAGAACAAGCTATGGTTCATATGAATACACTGTCATGCCTTTCGGCCTCCTCAACGCCCCTCCAACATTCTCTCGCATGATGAATTTCATCTTCAACGCCTACACAAATGACTTCGTCTTGGTCTACCTCGATGACATTTTGGTCTTTTCCAAGAACAAGGAGGATCATGCCAAGCCCTTCCATTTGGTGCTGCATAAACTCAGAGAACATTAGTTCTATGCGAAGTTTTCAAAGTGTGAGTTTTGGCTCAATGAGGTTCTCTATCTTGGGCATATCATCTCTGCCAAGGGCATAGCTGTTAATCCTGAGAAGGTGTCTGCAATTGTGAATTGGGAACCACCTCAGAATGTGAAGCAACTCCGCAGCTTCCTTGGGCTCGCAAGCTATTGTTGAAGGTTCGTTGAGAACTTCTCTAAGATCGCGAAGGCTCTTTCCAACCTTCTCCGTAAGTGTCGGTGTCAAAACCGGCGGATCTCGGGTAGGGGGTCCTGAACTGTGCGTCTAGGCCGGATGGTAACAGGAGATAAGGGACACGAAGTTTTACCCAGGTTCAGGCCCTCTCGATGGAGGTAAAACCCTACGTCCTGCTTGATTAATATTGATGATATGGGTAGTATAAGAGTAGATCTACCACGAGATCGAGGAGTCTAAACCCTAGAAGCTAGCCTATGGTATGATTGTTGATGTGTATGTTGTCCTACGGACTAAAACCCTCCGGTTTATATAGACACCGGGTAGGGTTAGGGTTACATAGAGTCGGTTACAATGGTAGGAGATCTTCATATCCGTATCGCCAAGCTTGCCTTCCACGCCAAGGAAAGTCCCTCCCGGACACGGGACGAAGTCTTCAATCTTGTATCTTCATAGTCCAGGAGTCCGGCTGAAGGTATAGTCCAGCTATCCGAACACCCCCTAATCCAGGACTCCCTCAGTAGCCCCTGAACCAGGCTTCAATGACGACGAGTCCGGCGCGCATATTGTCTTCAGCATTGCAAGGCGGGTTCCTCCTCCAAGTACTTCATAGAAGATTTTGAACACAAAGATAGTGTCCGGCTCTGCAAAATAAGTTTCCACATATTTCCATAGAGAGAATAATATTCACACAAATCTAATCTGCTGACGTATTCCATAGTGTCACATCACACCACGGCCAAGCTTTTATTCGAACCGTTTTACTGTCCCATCTCAGCGCGTTATGCGAGGCGGTTTCCTTGGCACGTCTTGTTAAAGCAGAGATCGTGTCCCCTTATTCCGGGATTCTCATCAATACGGGCGTGGGTAACCCAACCGCGCCATTGATTACGGTGCTTGGGAGATAAGCGAGTTTTACCAGCTGGTGGGGACATGTAGCTGCGTCCACCCATATAAGGGGATAAAGATCCACCTTTTCACCTACGCCTTCTTCCTCCTTCGCCTATCCATTCTTGCGCACTCGAGATCCAGCGCCCAACTCCGCACTCCTCACCTCAACCTTCTCCAGCCATGTCCGGAGCGGGAGGCAAGTGGATGGTCTCCTCCGTCACGGAGGGACATATCAAAAAGCTGAGGAAGGCCGGATACCTGTCTAACGACATCGTGTACCGGCTCCCCGAAAAGGGGCAGCTCATCCCCACCCCTAGGCCCCATGAGAGGGTGGTGTTCCTCCCCCATTTCCTCCGTGGACTGGGCTTCCTCTCCACCCATTTGTCCGGGGGCTCATGTTCTACTACGGCCTAGATTTCCACGATCTGGCCCCGAACTTCGTCCTCAACATCTCGGCGTTTATCGTCGTGTGCGAGGCCTTCCTCCGCATCCGCCCTCATTTCGGCCTATGGCTCAAGACTTTCAACGTCAAGCCGAAGGTGGTGCGCGGCAGCCAGGCGGAGTGCGGAGGCGTCATGGTGGGCAAGATGGCCAACGTCCTCTGGCTCGAGGGCTCCTTTGTGGAAACCCTGAAGGGGTGGCAATCGGGTTGGTTTTACATCACCGAGCCATGCGACGCCGAATGGGTTGCACCCCCCGAGTTCCGGTCCGGACCCCCAACGTGGCTCACGTCCTGGAAAGAGACGGGCCTGTCGTGGGGTAAAAAAGAAGAGCTGACCGGACTCCAAACATGCGTCAAAACCCTGGTGGACAAGAATCTCAAACTTGTCAACGTAGTCCAGGTTATGCTCATCCGCCTGATCCTCCCGTGCCAACAACGAGCTTTCAACCTGTGGGAGTTCGACCCGGCGCGGCACCAAACTCTGAGCAGGCTCTTCAACACGACGTACGAAGATGCCTGGAAGGTGCTTTTCAAGGGCGCCGAGGCTCCCGCATCCGCTACTGAGGATCGCGGATTCAGTGCGCAGCGTCACGCTCTCGCGGTAAGCTGCTTTTTCCTTTTACAGGGTATCAGTTTTTCATAGTTTGACTCTATGTGGGATCTAAGCTCCCTTTCCTTTGACAGGATTGGCAGGTGACGTCCGGACAGATCAACTGTCCGGTCCCTTTACCCGAAGGCCCAGCGGATGCTCGCTTGGCGAGGCTGCTGGTTCCGGCACCCTATGTGGTGCCGGAGAAGATGGTCAAGAAGAAGGCCACGGGGACTCGAAAGAGTGCCCAACGCCCGGAGGTGTCGGATTCATCATCCGACGAATCCAATACGCACTCCTCCCATGAAGACGAGGAGGAGGAAGAAGAGACCCCTCCCCCTCCAGCAGGGGAAGGGAAGAAAAGGAAGGCCGCCCCAACTGGGGAGGCCGAAGGGTCCAAGAAGGGAAAACCCTTCCTCCGGACTGCTCCACCAACGCTAATGGCGACGGAGAGGAGTGGGCGCCCAGGGCCAAGCCCCTGGCCAAATCGTAAGTATCCGGATACCAGAGTAATTCATATTATTCGTTTATTGCACAGCTTTCCCTCACGTCGAATATGTTTATGCAGCCCACCCAAAGACCGGCTCGACGCGTCGTCGAGCGGCTCACTGGACTCGTTGGATGTGAAATCGCTTCCGATGGCTTCCTCCCCCCGCCCTACGGACGACACCGAAGTGTTGTCCCAACAGGTTCCAAGCCGGGAGGAGGTGGTCCTGGAGGCGCCGCAAGGCGACCTCCCGGACTCCAGGAGCCAAGGGGATGAAACCCCCAGGGCTCCAAGTCTAGCTCTAGGCCGGACACTGCTCCGGAACCTTCAAAGGTTCCAGAGTCCGGCGGGCGACCTCCTTCCAAGAGGAGCCAGCCCACTGTGCCGGTGGCCCCCGTCCAATCGAAGGCGCCTGACAATATGTTGGAGGCGCTCCAAGGCGCCTCCATCGACGAGGAGCACCGTGCCATTATGAGTGCGGTGGTCCAGAAGGTTCGGTCCGCCAAGAGCGGACTGACTGAAGCTTGTACTAGCCTTTTGACAGGCTTTGAGGTAAGTAAAGAATGTGTAAATAATATTACCGCATAGACAGTAGCCCCTGATGCTCTGTTTGGCGTTCGAGAAGAAAAGCTGAATAGAGGATCAAATAAAATTTGCAGGAATCTAACAAAAGGAGTCAATATGCGTATGCAGGCTTCTCTGCTTGCGTCCGCCGCACTGACTGTGGAAGTGGACACGCTAAAGCAGAACCTCGAGCGGTTCGAGCAAGAGCTCGGTCGTGCCAAGAAGCAGCTCGAGGACAATGAAGGTAAGAAACACCTTGTTTAAATAAATATATATATAAAGGTGCAATTGCAAAGAATGACAGGATTATCATGGCTATTTCAGGGGCCACGTCTGAAGTGGCGATCCTTAAGCAAGCGCTGGTCGAGGCCGAGAAGTGTGCGGCCTCGGAGCGCACCGAGCGGGAGAAGTATGAGGCCGAGGTTGGCAAGGTGCGGCAAGAGCTCCAGGTTCTCATGGAAAAACATGAGAGTTTGGAGCTTGACTCGAAGACGCAAACGTCCGAGCTCGCGGTGGCTATTGAGAATGCCAAATCTGCCAAGGCCGAATCCCAGAAGACCCTCCACAGAGTTGGATGAGGTGAAGAAGATAGCGGCGGGTAAGGCATTCTTTATGCAAAGCAAACACATAAACGTGAGTTACTTGTTACTTACCCGAATCCGGAGCTCTCCAGGAGCGTTTGCAGATCTTCCCCGGAGTGTGTCCGATGCCGCCGCATTCTATCGAGCCGAGGAGGGAAGCTCGACCGAGAAGGTGTTCTGGTCTCAGTACGCTGAGGCCGGACACCCTGTGCCCCTGAGCGACCAGCTGAAGCAACTGGTCGAGCTCCACAAGGCGGCCGAACTGGCCATGAAGGGCCTCATTGTTCAGTTGTGGCCTGGAGGGGCTCTGCCTGGGAGCTACTTCGGGCTGGTGCGGTGGCTAGTGGAGGCATGTCCAAGGCTCAAAGTCATCAAGCGCTCCGTCTGCATTGAGGGTGCACGTAGGGCCCTTGCCCGTGCTAAGGTGCACTAGGCCAAGCTGGATGCTGAGAAGCTTGTGAAGGACGGGCCACCGCCGGGGAAAGAGCATCGCAAGCCCGAGAATTACTATAAGGATGTTCTGAAGGGTGCCCGCCTTATGGCGGATGAACGTTCTGGGGATGTAATTTTTGAGTGAAACTTGCCCGTTTTGTCCTGTGCGCTGAAAACTTGTTTATATGCGCTAAGCAATGCTGTTGGAATTTAAAATATTACCTTCTGTGCGGCTATTTATCAATTCTGAGAGATGGCAAGTCGTCGGCTTCTGCCCCCGTGCCGCTAGTGCTGGGGTGTTCGGGGATAAACCTGAGCGCTCTTTTTCCCATGTTTGGGTCCTTCGAGGGAGGCGCTCAGCCCAACGAACAAGGCAATCGGACTATAATGCGTGAACACTCTCACTTAGCCATAGAATTCTATAATTTTAAATTTCGGCGAAGCCCTTGGTATTCGGAAGACCGAGTTCGGGGCGCTATCCACGCCTTGGCCGGACAGAGCCGGCTCCTCGCCCTAAGCGGCATATGTCTTTAGGGACTCGAAAAAACCTCTCGAACAGCGACCAGCTCTCGCTTCATCATGACAGTTAGTTTTAGCTTTCTCCACTGAGGTGCTCGACCCAGCTCAACTGGGGCACAATCGCAGTGGTTCTCCTAGTGCTACCTTAGCTGATATAACGGAACGTAAGGCACCAAAACATAGGAGCCGGGCAAACCCAACTATTGACCCAAGACATGATTCGGAGCCGATGCATATAATGCTATAAGTTCGGGGTGCCGCACTTGTTAAAGTGATCGGACTTCTCACACCATATTGAGGGGTACTAAAGCCCCTGCCGTATTTTGGCCGTACCAATGTGTATGGGTGCAACATGTCGTTAGGGAACATATATAAAGAAAAAAGGTAATGCAAAAATAGACGAAAGCTATGCATTGTTTATTAAAAAGGGCTGCGATCAAAGCAGAACGATACAAATAATGCAATAAGTGGAAGGTTGGACTAGTTAGCATGTCCGTTCCAGGGGCAGGCTGCAGAATAGTATGCGGAACGGGTATACTGCTCGTGATAGAGACCACCTGGGAGTTCCGTAGTGCGGCGTGGCTTGTCTGCTTCCCTGGTTCTTGCATCATTTGTGCGGCAATTGAACTGCCAAACAGGCCTTCCGAAGGATGAAGTCTTGAAAGTAAGAGAAAATTAAAAAATCAGCAGCCCCTGTTACGGTTTAAGCCATGTTTTGGGCGTGCCGTGATGGTGCCCCTCCCCCTGTGCCCATAGTATCTCTAGAGCATAGTTATGTACGCGAAGTACTGGCGTCGCCTTTTTGCGAGGGTTGGGGTTGGGGCCGCATTGCTACGCCTGCTCGGATCGTGCCAGGCGGTCTTGTTGTAGATTACTTCGGGCCGCTTGACGGTGTCCGGTCGTTTAGTGGCCGGACTGGAGAACTGCCTGGAGAGGCTGCTTTGAACTTCCGCTGCAAGGGCCGCCATGTGCTCCTCCGTTCGAAGGGAGCGTTCGGTGTTTCCATTGACCGTAATTACTCCTCGAGGGCCTGGCATCTTGAGCTTAAGGTATGCGTAGTGTGGTACCGCATTGAACTTAGCGAATGCGGTTCGCCCGAGCAGTGCGTGATAGCCACTGCAAAACGGGACTATGTCAAAGATTAACTCCTCGCTTCGGAAATTATCTGGAGATCCGAAGACCACTTCAAGTGTGACTGAGCCTATACAGTTGGCCTCTACACTTGGTATTACGCCTTTAAAGGTCGTTTTGGTGGGATTAATCCTCGAGGGATCTATGTCCATTTTCCGCACTGTATCCTGGTAAAGCAGGTTCAGGCTGCTGCTGCCGTCCATAAGGACTCTAGTGAGATGAAATCCGTCAATAATTGGGTCTAGAACCAATGCGGCAAATCCGCCATGACGGATGCTAGTGGGATGGTCCCTTCGATCAAAGGTGATCGGGCAGGAGGACCATGGGTTGAACTTTGGGGCGACTGGCTCTACCGCGTATACGTCCCTTAACGCACGCTTCCGCTCCCTTTTGGGGACATGGGTTGCATATATCATGTTCACCGTTCTTACTTGTGGGGGAAAACCCTTCTGTCCACTGTTGTTCGGCGGCCGGGGCTCCTCGTCGTCATCGCTATGCAGCCCCTTGTCTTCATTTTCGGCGTTTAACTTGCCTGCCTTCTTGAACACCCAACAATCCCTGTTGGTGTGATTGGCTGGCTTTTCGGGGGTGCCATGTATCTTGCACGAGCGGTCGAGTATTCGGTCCAAACTGGACGGGCCCCTAGGATTCCTTTTGAATGGCTTTTTCCGCTGACCGGATTTAGAGCCTCTGAATCCGGCATTAACTGCCATATCCTCAGCATTGTCACCGTTAATGCGGCTCTTCTACTTGTTGCGACGCGACCTGCCACTACTGTCCCTTGTATCCGAATTACCAGGGTTCTTGGTCATATTGTTGCTACGAGCAAGCCAGCTATCTTCTCCTGCGCAAAAGCGGGTCATGAGTGTCGTGAGTGCTACCATAGATTTCGGCTTTTCCTGTCCAAGGTGCCGGGCCAGCCACTCGTCACGGATATTGTGTTTGAAGGCTGCTAGGGCCTCAGCATCCATACAGTCGACTATTTGATTTTTCTTTGTTAGGAACCGTGTCCAGAATTGCCTGGCCGATTCCTTTGGCCGCTGAATTACGTGACTTAGGTCATCGGCGTCTGGAGGTCGCACGTAAGTGCCCTGGAAATTGTCGAGGAATGCGGGTTCCAGGTCCTCCCAACAACTGATTGATCCTGTTGGCAAGCTGTTAAGCCAATGCCGAGCTGGTCCTT